>NC_090021.1:217086198-217386734 GCF_037176765.1 Anolis sagrei | reverse complement strand
TATGGAATTCTGGGAGTTGTAGTGTTACAAGGCCTTCATCCTTCTCAGCCAAAACAGGGCTGGAGCCTCACCAAACTATAACTCCCAAGATGCCATTACAGTTAAAGTGCTTTCAGGCTGCATTATTCCTACAGTGTAGATCAGGCATGGGCAAACTTCGTCCCTCCCTCCAGGTGTTTTGGACTTCAGCTCCCACAATTCACTCCTATCAGCTGTTAGGAATTGTGGGAGTTGAAGTCCAAAACACCTGGAGGGAGGGCCCAAGTGTGCCCATGCCTGGTGGAGATGCACCCACAAAGGAAAGTATTCTGCTTTTAATATCATTACTACCTTTTTGCCAGCCACAGGGCTCTCCCACAAGGAAACTAATTTTAAAATTATATTAATTACTTAATTAATTGAGACACTGCTAAATAGTTAACACTTCCTTGCATTGATTTTAAAAAACTGTCTCTTTCGTGCAGTTGCTCTATCTAACCAAGATAATGGTGCTGGTGTTGAATCCCTATGACTCAAGGATTTGGGGGTGTACCGGAGACATCTGGTTTTCAAAACTTTAATGCAGGTGTTTTTTTCCAGAGGTAAGAACAAGGACAAAGGGGAGGGGAGGAGTAAAATAATGGATAGGATTTTTCACATTTGTTCTGCTGAGGCTTCTATTGTAGTTGTTATAGTAACAACAACTTATAGTAACCTTAAGGCAAATTTGTCGATTTTCTTGGCAAGATTTGTTCAGAGGCTGAGAGACTGTGACTTGCTCAAGGTGTCACCCAGTAGGTCTCATGGCTGAGCAGGGATTTGAACCTGGTTTCCATGTTGAGTGATTTCAGCTACTGCTAAGCCATAAGCACATACCAGAGTCGAAATAGCAGAGAAGGCTATTTTTCTAGAGAAAAATCATAAAATGCATGGGGGAATTTGACGTAAAAAACAACATAATTGATTTCATTTATTTATTTACGTTATTTCTATCCCGCCTTTCACAAGCATAGGCGATTCAATAAGACTCACAAATTGGCAGTAATTCAATGTCATAACAATCCACAATATACAATTAAAACATTTAAAAGAAAATTATAAAATCCATACAAAAACAATTAAAACATATAATAACCAGTGTCTCCCTATTAATCTCATTTTCCAGTAGCATTGTCTAAGCCTTTCCATGTTTCAGTCTTACATAATTCCGTGTTTGTCTATTGCACTGCATTTCCAAAGGCTTGTTCAAAGAGCCAGGTGTAAATATTACATCATTTACATTTTTATTGTAAATATTATAATATGACTGCACTGGGCTTGGTGTTTGTTCAGACATATCTTTTATCAGAAGAATTTGCAGAGAAAATGCCAATCTGTATTTGCTGCCGAGACTTTACTAATCATGGCATTGGCAATATAAATAAAGCTAACTCTTTCACACTGCACTACTACAACACATTGATACCACTTTAACCTCCATGGTTGCTTTCTATGGGATCCTGGTATCTGTAGTTTAGTCAGAGGCAGCAGAGGAGGCAGATAATCCCAGGATTTCTATAAAATAAAACCAAGGCAGGTAAAGTGGTACTAGAATGGTTTGTAGTGTAAAAGAGATAAGGGTTCTGGTAGGTTTGTAATGTTCCTACCATGAAATCTTTCCAATTCCTGTGTTGGACTGTCAATTTAGGATCCTTAGCTAAATTCCTGGGACATTGGTAGGGCATTTTCTTTTCACTTGTCAGAACGCTGAAATGTTAAACATCCCTTTTCTGCCAGCAGCAAGGTACATGTGTCCGTTTTATTTCTTTGAAGAATGCACCCCTCTCTGTGAGCAAACTTTTGGGGGCAACAGAAAGTGGTGCAAACAAGACAGTTATTATGTGGAAATTTGATAGTCACAAACCACCAGCAGAGATAAATTCTTAGATATATGAATAATGAATTCCTGGTTTTGACTAAGGACTTTCTACAACTTTTGAAAGGTTTTCACGTGGATGTGAGTGAAGAGGAAAAAATATTTTACTGCATTTAATGCATTTTATTTTTCTTCTACCCAACTATTTTCTTTTTGATAGGGGTTATATAAAACCATTTGATACAAATATGATTATAAAAGGTGATATAACTAGGTTTTTGGGCCAAAATTATGGATTTTGATATGACCCACTGATAAGTTGAGGGTCATATCTAGTGGGGAAAGAGCTTGAACAACCCCGCTTCTGACTTTCTTGAATGCCATTTTCCCATCCACGCATTCAAGAAAGACAGACATGACACCACAACAAGGAGAGTAGACTTCTTAAGTACCTTTCACCACTCTATTCTTAGATGGTCCCTTTTTCAATAAGAACTTAAGTACAGTATTGCCCTTTGTGACACAATGGGCTAAACCACTGAGCTGCTGAACTTACTGACCGAAAGATTGGTGGTTCGAATCAGGGGAGCAGAGAGAGCTCCCGCTCTTAGGCCCAGGTTCTGCCAACCTAGCAGTTCAAAAACATGTACATGTGAGTAGATCAATAGGTACTGCTTCTGCGGGAAGGTAACAACACTCCATGCAGTCATGCAGGCCACATGACCTAGGAGATGTCTATGGACAACACCTGCTCTTTGGCTTAAAAATGGAGATGAACACCACCACACCCCACACATCCCCAGCGTCGGACACGACTAGACTTAATGTCATGGGAAACCAACTCACATGAACCCATGGATAAGTTGATCCAGTTTTTTGAGGTCAATTTTTTACGAAAATTATTACACTACTTTAAGCATGGATTAAGTTTTTTAACAAGATCGGTTGAGTTTAAAAACAAAGAAACAAAAGATGTCTAAACAATCGGGGTAAAACTTCAGAAGAAAGTTTGGGATGACGGGGATGAGCAAAGACTTGCTGGCTGACAACTTTGTGAGAGTAACCTTGGGAATGCATTTCAAGTTGTCACTGAAGGTAAGGAGCTGCTAATTGGACGTGCAGATCCTTTGTGCAGGCTTCATTCTATCTGACTTAGAGAGACATTTCAAGCACCACTTGTCACAATTTGTGATTCTAAATCTTGACAGTTTCCTGAAGCATCCTTTCCCCCGAGGAGCAGAGGAGGATGTCAACTAATTTAACCTTGCCTGCCTTACAGCAGCGACTCTCTATTTTTGGAGGAGGAGTTGGGAACCCTTCGGTAAGCCCAGCACCACTTGAAATGTTTGACCTTTCAGAAGCGTCTCACACCCGTACACCACTCAGCAAAGCACATACACAGCAGTAGCAAAAACAGATGCTCCACAATATTTATTTCTTAATATATTTTTCTGACCCTAGATTGATTGATTCTGGAACATATGGTAAGCCCAGTATGAGGGTGATTGAAATGGAATAGCTTTGCTGAAAATAGAAAGCCGGTATAATTTTTTTTATTCATAAAAAAAAATTACAACAGATATTTTAGTTGGATGACCCAACTTTTTTGTCTGTACGGTATATGTGGGTCTTAGGCAATGCCATAGCACAAGAGTTGCAGGACATCAGTTTATTTTAGGATATTTTCCAATCTTGTCTTGAACAATTCTTTAGTGCTTTACTCAAAAGAATTAGAACATTGTTTTGTAAATATTTAGAGAGTGTCACTTTACGTGTATTCTATTCCATCTGGTTTAAAACTGATGTGTTTTATATGCAGTTTGCCATGAGGTATGTACATATATGTGCCTTCACCTGTCAACTTGTGGCAACCCCATGAATTTGATAGGCTTTCTTAACTAAGAAATATACAGAGGTGGCTTTGCCAGTTATTTTCTCTGACGTCCCTTCTATGTTTCCATATAAAATCCAGATTATCTGCTTTGAACTGGATTGTATGGCAGTGTAGATTCCAGTTCAAATCAGATAATGTGGATTACCTACTTTGATAATCTGGATTACATGGAAGTATAGAAGGGGCCTTCTGAACAGCCTTGTAAACCAGGACAAAGAATTGAGGCAAAAAAATCGTGATACCTGAAAGCAAGTTCGAACATGAGCTTTCAGTCCCAACAAATAGTCCCCTGGAGTCCCGAAAGATGTTGTAGGTTCAAATCCGGGGAGAGTGCGAATGAGCTCCCTCTGTCAGCTCCAGCTCCCCATGCGGGGACATGAGAGAATGAATAAAGATGGTAAAACATCAAAAAAATTCGGGTGTCTCCGAATTGGCCTTTTTGCAGACAGCCAATTATCTCAGACCAGAAGCGACTTGCAGTTTCTCAAGTCTCTCCTGACACCAAAAAACTCCCCCCAAAAACGGATTTTAGAAATTTGAAAAATGGATGCAGAACATCCTCTGGAAGTTTTCTTTTAATTTTTTTATTGACTCTCTGAGATGGGCTGGGCGTGATAAGTGATGATGCAGATAAATGAATGTACACACTAGCAGATTTCTTATTATCTCTCCTCACCCTCCTGCAGCCTTTACATTTGCCCTCTTAAACCCCGCTTCCCTTTGCGGTCACTTGCCTGCCATGCTGGCACCTACTGTGTAAATTCAAGCTCTGTTTAATTTCCTACATATGAGAACAAAGGAATAGTTGCAGGAAGTTCGCATGGGAATTGCTTTCCAGCTCTGCTTCTATTTAGCCACCTGTGTGTCTGTGGCTCCATCTGTTTACAGCCATCATCAGCTTTTTCGGGATTTTAAAATGCACACATGCGCTAGAGTGGTTCACACCTGCATATTGCAATGAAGTTCAATGTTTTTTGTGTGTCCAGGAATATACAGTGATACGAATATGCACATTTTTAGTCTGATCTCGTATTTTAAGCACACCTTTTAAACTCATGTTTTTCAGCCAACTATGTGAGTCAGTATGCGCTTTCAGCAAGTGTCATCTAGTGCTCTTCTATACTTAACTAAAACCTGGGAAGAAGTGTGTTAAAAATCCTGCTTTCTTCTGGGTTTCAGTCCCCACCCCTGCCCAAAACCCAGGGCTTTCCCTCGAGAAGTAGCTAGATGCCATCCCCCAGCCCCCCATTTCCTCCTCAAAACTTACTGGAGGGACCTGCTGGCAATGCAGGCTCCTCTTCACATTCCTCCTGACATGAGAAAATAATTCCAGGTGTGGAGGGGAGAAGAAGAGAAATACCATTACTGCAGGGTCAATATGGACCAGGTAAATATCAAGCAACATTTTTCCATTAGTATATGCAAGTCCTCTGTTATGCCATCATAATTTTTAAAAAATTAATGCCACCTACTTCACAAGTCATGCTAAAAAGTAATTAAACAAATAATGGATAGACAGCCACATATGATTTTAAATGCTCCTTCTAATTAGTGGGCATGCTTCTCATAAACAGTCAACCAGACTTCTCAAAACTGTGTGAATATTATGTGCCAACTGAGATAATTTATCCAGAAAGCAGAGATCACAAAATTTTGATGCCTTCAAAAGAATTATATTAAATTACAGGATGCTAATAAATGTTAAGCTTTTACTTGGAATGATAAACATCTCCAGTAACAATTGTGATTGGCATTATGTTGGGCAAATCCTTAG
The DNA here is from genome assembly GCF_037176765.1 of Anolis sagrei. NCBI lineage: Eukaryota > Metazoa > Chordata > Lepidosauria > Squamata > Anolidae > Anolis > Anolis sagrei. The sequence continues at coordinate 217,381,232 of NC_090021.1, read as the reverse complement.
TCCTGTCACATTTTGTCATTCCTGGGGTATATGCATTCAAGATTTATTACACCTCTTGGACTTACTCATTCAGCATGGTAAATATTTTCTGTCTATACACATTTCAGGCTTCTAGATAAGCACAAGCAGTATCAAATGAAATAAAAGGAAAGCCTGGCATGCTATTTAGTGCTTCCCCATTTTGCTTCTAATAGTTCATCCTGTCAGCCCATATATATTGTGATCTTTCTTGATACCTTATTAGAGAGATGAATTGGGCTATCTTGTATTTTCCGCACTGGATTGGATCAGGGCATATCAGCATATGTGGCACCCTGGAAATAGCTCACATTTTTAAGACAGCTTTTGATTCTCAGATATTGTCCCTTTACTCATTTATTGTGCATTCATCAACATCAGATTTCACGGGGACTGTGTCTACATTATCTCCAGAAAGCATGCATTTTTTTAAAAAAAAAGTAATGATGCCTTTCAAATGCTAAATATCCCTATATTTGGATAATATACCCTCTGCGGATTTTGCAAACTGTGCAGTTGGATCAAGCGAAAAATGAATGGATTAATCAAAAGCTGCAGAATCAGCAGCCAAGTTATAATTCACAGACTTGGCAGGTAACACTATCCTTAATACTACAATTGTCTTTAGGGTAAAAGGTTTTCCTAGTGTGCATTGCTGGTACTAATTTTCAAATCTCCTAATGAAAGAATTACCCACTCTTTATTTCAACAAAATTGTATTGCTTTTGCCAACTTATAGTGTATAGCTCTTCATCTTCAAAAGCCCATTTAAATTCTTTTTTAAAAAGGGTAGGTTATATGTGGGCTTAATCCCCATTACCGCCACCTTTGTATGGATCATGGAAACACTGTAATTTTCAGCATTGAAGAAGGTTAGAGTCCAGAATTTTAGGAGTTCATATATGTTCAACCTTTTTCTTTCCATACTGTTTGCCTGGCATGCATTTTATCCACTGAAGCATACATTAGCAATGTACAGCTATAATATTAGAACTGGGATATGATGGATTACTACTACCACATCAGCTCTAGATTATTAAATATGGATGTCGACTACTGGGTGGCATATGTTCTTTATCAGAAACTAGAGCTGATGTGGTCTATTCAGTGCAATTTTCTGAAACAGCACTCCAAATAACCAAACGGGATCTAAAATTGACAAAAAAGTGATTCGTAACCCTTTTGGTACTAATGTTGGAGAGTAGTCCCTGGTCAAAGTGGTCTCTAGTCAAGTGATCCCTGGTCAAAGTGGTCCCTGATCAGTGGTTCCTGGTCAAGTTGTCCCTGGTAAAAAAAAAGTTGGGAACCACTGATTTATCTGGACATGTGTGTGTTGTATGCCTTCCAGTCATTTTTAACCTTACGATGACTCTTATCACAGAATTTTCTTGGCAAACTTTATTCAAAGGAGGTTTGCCATTGCTTTCCTTAGTTGTTGAAGGAGTGTGATTTGGTCAATGTTACCATGTAAGCTTCCATGGCCAATAAGGGATTCAGACCTTGGTCTCCCGAAGTCCTTGATCTCACTGAAACTACTATACTACACCATGTATAGTTTTCAAGTCATGAGAAGTAATGGTGCCAGTCAGATCTCATGTGCAATACTTTGGCCAATTTTAATCAGTAGTGTTTAAGAAGAATACTGACAAATTGAAACATCTCAGGGGAAGATGACAGAGGTGATGAACATAATTGTTCATTGTGGAATTGTTGAAGGAATTTGATGTGTTACCCTATGAAGTAATTTGGTAACCATAATCAAATATTTGTAGAGGTCTCTCAGAGATTATTGATTTTAAAGGTTTTCTGTTATTACAGAATGTGGCACCTAAGTTGTCATGTGATGGCACGCCGAGGACTGAAGGAAAACTATTCCCCAGCGGCTATCGGTATACCTTTATGTACTTTATCTCTTTAAAATAAGACTCTAGAGACAAGATTAAAATTAACCAAATAAGTTTGATTATTGAAATGATACAGAATTAGAATGGTGAAGTACAGAGCAAATAATAGTTATGGTGACAAGCACAGGCTATGATATCTAAATGGTAAAAACAAACTATAATCTATTAGATATGTACAGGATATGGTAACTATGAGCTATAAAGATGGTATTAACTCTGAGGTAAGTACTCACTACAATGATAAGCACTCTCTATGCTGGTAAGTAGAGATATAAGGTATAAACTCTGAGGTAAGTACTAGGATGTATGATAAATACTGTGAGCTATAAGGTATGTATTTGGCTATAAAGAGGGTAAGCACAAGTAATAATAATAATAATAATAATAATAATTTTATTTATACCTTGCTCCATCTCCCCCAGGGGGACTTGGTGCGGCTTACATGAGGCCACGCCCAACAATACAGTAACACAATATAACACAAAAGCATAACAAGACCAGAAAATAAAATACATAAAATGCAAACCAATATAATAAGTGAACAGCAAAAGCAAATCAAACATTAAAACACAGAGGATTAGGTTGGGCAGGGCCAAAACACAATGATATTTTTTTTTAAAAAAATTAAACACTGGGAGATAGGACAGTATAAGTTATCGGGAGGAGGATCCAGGGATAAGGAAGGATTTAATTTCACGAACCATAAAATAAAGTGCTTCTGAGGTCATTTTATGCAAGGTTTGGTCAGGGAGTATCTTACATTCAACCACTGAAGGCACATTGGAATAACCAGGTTTTCAGGTTCTTCTTGAAGATTGCCAGTGTGGAGGCTTGCCCAATGTATCTGGGGAGTGAATTCCAGAGCTGGGGGGCCACCACAGAGAAGGCCCTCTCTCTCGTCCCCACACGTCGCACTTGCGATGCAGGCGGGAGCGAGAGAAGGGCCTCTCCGGAAGATCGAAGAGGTCATGTGGGTTCGTAGATAGAAATGCAGTCGCGCAGGTACCTGGGTCTCAAACCGTTCAGGGCTTGTAGGTCAAGATCTGTACCTTGAATTGGGCCTGGAAAATAAACATCAGCCAGTGGGGCTCCTTAAACAGGAGGTTTGACCACTCTCTCTAATTCGCACAAGTTAATAATCTGGCTGCCACCCATAAATACAGCTATAATCTTTAAGGTATGTACAACTCTAATCTTTAAGGCATGTACAGGATATAGTCTCTAAGGTATGTACGTGCTTGGGATGCCTGCTTTAGAGTAGTTAGGCCAGAAAGTGTCTGGACTGCCAAGCCAGTCCAGACACTTTCTGGCCTAACTACTCTAAAGCTCTGCCAAAGAAAGAAAGAAGGGAAAAATTCTTTCCACCAAGCTCTGAGCCAGCAAGGCTAAACCATCAGAGCTAGACCTGTAGGGGGATTTTAAGCTCCACCCCTAAAACTCAGCAAAATGGAACAGTCCACTCCAAAGAGAGCCAATACTTCACATGTCATGTTCAAACTACATGAAAAGAGTCTTTGCCAATGACTCTGACTCTAGATGCCAGTGTTTGAATTCCTGCTTGACCATGGCTGCCTGCTGGCTGACCTTGGCCACATCACCCTCTCAGCCACAGAGAAAGGCAATGGCAAACTCCCTATGAACAAATCTTGCCAAGAAAACCCTATGATAGGGTTGCCTTAATCTGGAAATGACTTGAAGGCACACAACTGGGAAGAACTTTCTGTTGCTGTGAGCTTTTGAGCAATAGAATAGATACCCCAGATGGTCCAATGAAGCTTTGTAAGAAAAGGTTTGTTAGCTATGTATCAAGCATGGTGACATGGCTGATATTTGGCAGTAGACTGGATTTGGTGACCTTTCCATTATGTCTCAGTTCTGCTATTCTACTAACACATATCTGTACATTGTGGAAAGAAAAGGTATTTCTCAGATCACTTCCTCAAAGTAAAGAACTGGGGCTACAAACGACTTCATAAAACAAAGCAACTAACCATGGATCATGGTTCTTTAAGGCCCCTTCTACTGTGCTAACGGTATATCCCAGGATTCGATCTCAGATTATCTGTTTATCCCAGATTATATGGCAGTGTGGACTCATATAATTCAGTTCAAAGCAGATAGTGGATTTTTTTTCTTCAGAAAAACAAATCAAGATTTCTTGTGGTATTCTGGATCAAACACTTTCACAAAGCATCAAGACAACCCAGATTCATGATGCTATATAAATAACAATGATTGTTCCATGGTGCTGGCAGCAAGGAGTGATCCTTTTGTTATTTGTCTGTTTAGGTTATGTTTGCGTGCCCTTTCTGTTATGCTGTCTGCTCTTTAAATTAATCTTTGATGCTTATGTTGGATAATGTTGTCACTCAGTAGTTTAGGCGACTCACAGCTGAGAGCATCAGCAGTTTGTCTTAAACTGTGTAGAGCTGTGTGACTATAATAACGTTGCTCTTAAACTTAACCTGCACAGTACCATGATAATAAATCTACCTATGCAGTTTGCATGGCACTCTCCTTTATTACCGATGGCATTTTCCTGTAAAAGTTCAAAGCTAGCTTGACTTTTATGATCAGACACATTCATTAACCAGAGTAACACTCCTTTCTGATAAGATGTTCTGTTTGAGTAAAGAGCCAGGAGGTGGCAGTGTTTTTTAATAGATGAGAGCAAAACACATAAATAAATAAATAAAATGTGCTTTTATTTTATTTTATTAAAAAATAGGATTGGGAGACAGGCAGGTCAGGGAATGCAATCTGAAGCTTTTGCTTGTTCAGTAATTCATGTTCGGGTGGGTAACTGTACTGAATTTGAAGGGATAACTGGCTTGAGAAAAGATGAGCAAGAGAGAGCACAAAGCAAGCAAGCCAAAAAATTAAATCATACAAAACAAAATAGTATGTCAGAAGGAAACTTGTGAACCATCTCATTCAATTCACTGGGAAAAGATGCCTTCATTATACACACTTATACAGCTATATTTTAGTGGATAGGTAAAGGTTTCACCTTGACATTAAGTCTAGTTCAGCTTAATATATAATGCAGCATGTCTTTTTAGAGGAGAGTGAAGAGATGCGTTTGTTTCTTATGCATATGCAGGACTATATCCTATAGAAAAACAGTCAGTTTTTCCTTAGTATTGTGGGGTAAAGGATTCTGTTATGAGAACTGCACAGTCCTGTTAAGGTTCCCAATATGAAAGACCCAGAACAGTTTCTGAACTCAATGGCAACTGATCATTCCTGTGAAGTGGAATATTTCTTAATGGTTCCAGAACGTCCAAGGAGCATTGGAGTTTGTCAGGAACCATCCAAAGCAAGACACCAAGGAAATGTCATCCATGGAACTTTATGGAAAATCTTACCATACCAACGATTTTTTGAAAAGCTTGCTGAGTTCCTTATTCCCCAACACCCCTCACACTTGTTGACATCAATGCTTGTTCCTCAAGGAAGCCCAGGATTTGAAACAAGACCAGACCTTGTGGAAACGTTACAAAACTAGATGTCTGATTGCCAGTTTTCCTCATTAGGGGACTCTGTAGGGAACATGGTCTACTTGGAGGTGAGAGAAGCCAGGGAAGAATTAGTTTATCTTATACCACAGCAGATAATGTGGGAGAAATAAAGCTGCTTCTAGACCATATAATGGACAAGGCCATCCCTAGATGCTGTTGGAGTGTTGTTCCAGCATTCTTCACCAAAGAGCTACACTTTTGCCCCTTTCTTAAATATGCCTTCTTATTAACATTTGTCATTATTCCTAGGTTGGTTTTGTCTGATTTTCCTAGATTTTAGTGCCACCTTCAGTTAATTGCCTAGAAGTACTTTCCATCTGAAATTCAAAGAAATCTGTGGATTTGGGTAAATTCTTACCAAAAAGAAATAACATTATCACACCCCCATAACCCATTGTGTTTGCTCTAGAAGGGGCATAGCTGCAGTTGAGAGGGGAGTGCTTTGTCCCCAACAAGAAATACCGCCCCCCACCCCCGATTAAATCTTCTTTCCAAATTTATTGCTGTGCAGATAGTAAGACACTGAAAATCATTCAGATCAGAAGAATCTTAACTCTTTTAGTGGAGGTTTTTACAGAGAAATTGAATGTCCACCTCTCAGGATGATTTAGTCATGGATTCCTGAATTTTGCAGGAGACTGGACTACAACTGGTACCTTTCAACTCTTATGTTTCTATGGAAAGGGTTCATAAATTAATACTCAGAAAGGCAGAGACACTGTCATCGAGATTGAATTAAAGAAGGCTAATTTGGTGTTGCAGTGGGTTAAACTGCTGAGCTCCTGAGCCTGTTGACCGAAAGGTCGCAGGTCCGAATCCAGGGAGTGGCATGAGCTTCTGCTGTCAGCCCAAGCTTCTGCCAACCTTGCCGTTCAAAAACATGCAAATGTGAGTAGATCAATTGGTACTGCTCTGACAGGAAGGTAATGGTGCTCCATGCAGTCATGCCGGTTACATGACCTTGGAGGTGTCTACGGAAAACGCAGGCTCTTCGGTGTAGAAATGGAGAGGAGCACCACACCCCAGAGTTGGACATGACTTAATGTCAGGGGAAAACCTTTACCTTTTTATTTTGAAATTGGAGCCACATTTCCCATTCAGGCACATTACATAGAACACCACAGTCTGAATTCTATTGACAGCCTAACTAGAATAGACCAACTGAATCTATGGTGTTTGCATAAGTGTTTGTTTACTTGCAATTCAGTGGTTTGACTTTAACAGAGACTAATGGAAGGATCCAGACACATGCCAACAAAAGCTGTGATTGATATTTTGAACCTTTTCATAAATGTGCATTAGCCTCAAGAATGCTTCAAAAAGACAGAAGGGTGTTAAAAAACCCTGCTATAATTTGCCATTTCTTGTTCAAAGTTCCCCCCCCCCCCCCCCCAGATAAACGAGTATGTCACATTCTCCCACAGGATTTAACAACTGTGGGATAGAAAAGAAGGAAGAGATATAGGAGGCAGCCGATATGCCTAGAAGTCTCAAGAGATTAAATAATAGAAAATTAAGTGAAATACAGAGCTTTCTGTGAAACTTACACATATCTTCAGAATAGTACCAGAATAAATATGTTATGGCACAGCAGGAGTCCAAAGAGGCTCTGGCATCTCAATTGGTAATATGACAACTTGTTTAAAAAAAGAAAGAAAGAAGAGAAATCCTGAGCTTGGAATAAAGTGAGTCAAAGAAATAAACCAAATCCTCGACAGAGATTGAAGGATGAAGCAAGTTATATCATACATGCAGTGCTGGGATGAAACTAGAGTACTCAAAGTGATTTCTCCCCCATTTACAAGTCTCCAGATCACCTGATCTGCCTTTTCTGTGATGTACAGGTGCATCCTCAGTTGCTTCAGATCATAGAAACATTAAAATAATACGAGGAGAGACCCTCAGGTCCCAGGGCTGGATCTGGTACCTTTGGAATCCCATTCTTGGCCACCTTCCCTCCCTCATGACACCATAGAGTGGAGTTTCTATAATAAAGTATTCAGTTTATTTCTCCAAGACATTGGTATATTTGCTTCGTAATTAGGATCTCTGATCACTGTGTGCAGTGCACTTTCGTCATCCTCAAGCAAATGACAGATGTAAATAGGCACCTTGAGCAAGCAGCTACATGTATGAATGCAACCATCAGGACTGCAGCACCCCATTCAGTTTTCAACCCAGAAACCCTGTCTTTGTTAGAATAATTATAGAATAATAGCATTGAAAAAGACCACATGAAGCATCTAGTTGTCCAACCCCCTGCCATGCAGGAAAAGCACAATCAAAGTACTCCTGGCAGATAGCCATCCAGCCTTTGTTTAAAAGCTGTCAAGGAAGGAACTTCCACTGTTAGTCACTGCAAAACTCCTTCTCAGCCTGTTGATCCCATCCACAGCCAAATGCATAGCCCACAGTTAGATATGTATATCATTATGTCATTGATTTCTGTGAGGAGACCAGTACTTTAATGAAGGGTGTATCTACAATGTAATGCAGTTTGGCACCACTTTAACTGCTATTGTAGATATTTCAGCTAGGATCACGATCTGGCCAAGAAGGATGCAAGTACAAGCAGCATGCTTTAAAAGGTACAGGTGCTGGGACCAGGAAAATATAAAGCGAATTGTGCAGGGAATTGAGAAGAGTGACAGAATTTATTTATTTCAGCCCGAAGGCGACTCAGGGCGGCGTACAGGCCGGCAACAATTAGATGCCTCACACACACACACACACACACACACACACCAGTTAAAGCAATTAAATCACATCATAAATACATATAAAAACCACAACCAAGGGGCCACCACTGAGAAGGCCCTTATCTATGTAGATAGATAAGGTATGTGAGTGGTTAGAAGAGGCAGGCTGACCCAAAGAGATGGGAAGGGGAAAGAAGAATGAATGGAAATTGTTTAGGGAACACGAAAAAATGTTTACCAAAAAAGAGAGAACACAGAGGTGCCGAAACTGAAAGAGCTGAAAGAGGGAACAGACAGACAGGGGAAAATTCTTGGCTTGTACCTCTCTGTGTGTGTTTGTATCACTTGAGACTATAAAACCCATGATCCAGAGACAGTCAAATGTGACACTTTTCTGGATGCTACCCCTTAATATTTTTGTACAGAATTAAAGTATTGCCTCAGCACATGCACAAATTCACAGAGAAAATACATGACATTTTATGCAGTTCTGACAGCCATTCAGACTTCCTGCTCCCTCTCCTGATTGGTCAAGAAGGCAGGCAAGCAGGCTAGCATCCATGCTGGGATTCCCCTGACATCACAGCCTGCAGGAGGAGATTCCTGTGATGGGAAGAAAGAGAGCTGGTAGCTGGTTAGTTTCAAGGACCAATCATTTGCCAAAAGGGCACGAACCTGGAGGAAATGGTTACATGGATGTGCTGATGAGTCTCTGATTAACTCAAGTGCCCGGCTCAATATGAGATAAACAGTGCAAGACCCTAAAGACATGTTTGCCGAGCCCCCTCTTCCACGGGAGCGGCATACTCTCAGTCTCAATTGAATAGACAAATGTCCTGAACTCATTCTATTGACAAAGATGATAATCACTCTTACATATGTACACAAAGGTCTTGATATTATCTAACTTGGGAAATAGCTGGAGGGATCCTGGCCATGATCTCTGTTCCCAAGGAATTATGCAAACGGAGGGCACAGAAAGGTAGCTGCCTTCTAGATTCATTTTGATAAATATGTTTGATACAGCTTATACATTTTATATCTTTAGGAATTGACACAGTACATAAAAGATACAAGTTGATACATTTGCTAAAGGGTTAAATTTGATAGAGTTTTTAGGATACAACTGTTGCTAGGTCTATCCTGGAGCCTTTAGCAGCTTTGACATTCACAACTTTGGAGCTGCAGAAAATGTTTAAAAAATAAATAAAAATAATATATCTCTTGTACAACATCTTTTTAATGTCCAGAAACTTTTGGGGAGGGGAGTGTCTTGGCTTGACAACACTATGGATCACTACATTGAAATCATGGGAGTTATACTTGGGTAATGCATCAAATCAGCACTCTTTGGCAGAGAAACCTAAAAGATTTGAAATACTACAACTCCCATGATTCCACTGCATTAACATATGGCAGTTAAAGTAATGTCAAACTTCATTAATCCTACATAGTAGATGTACCCAAAGCTAGGATTTCCAGAGTGGAAGTTTTGCAACTTTTTTTGGTTAGTAAGTTTCCTGATTTCATCTGACACTTTCCATGCCCTGCACATTCGTGTTCCCTCTGTGTTTAGCTGAAATCCTGACAATACAAGGAAAGGAAGGATTTTCAGAGTAAGATAATTGAGAGCTGTTAGTTTTGTAATGTAATTAGTTTTAAAATAAGCATTGCTTGGTCTGATATGGATAATTAAAACTCATTAGCTTAATAAAAGACCTGCTCCCCAGTGGAGATGAAAAGTGCTATAGTGTATGAATTGATATGAATCAACACGGCACTTGCATTTTTGGACTGTTCTTGAAAAAGAAAGTGACATGATGAGCCACTCAGGTTCAGAATTTAGTGCTGCCATAGTATAGCTTTTAGGAATGTTGAATCACATGGTGGTCTGATCTCTTATTAGCACTAAAGTCAAACTAAGCTTGAGATCTATGCATATTTCAGAGGTGCTCATTTATTATCAGGGAACAGGACAGTCAGCTGGGGAGGAGAGTGATGTAAAAGATGGAGATTTGACTGAATTAGTGAAATGAAAAAGAGCCTCTGGGTACAATATTTTAGGAAATGAATATGACAAGAAGCCATATTTTTTAAAAAGTCCAGAGCAGGTTAACGTATGTGCATTAAGGAACTTGTGCAATTTAAAGAATTTTGCCCCCGAAGTTATTGAGGAAGAATAATTACTTCTAAGTCAATTTCCTCTTCATTTATTCTGCCTGGAATTTTCCCCCTAAGTACATTTTCAGATCAGCATACAGAGGTATATGTATGTATCTCATTATCACTAATGGGAATTTCAAAGCAGCATATAATTTTACCCTGCTATTTTGTCCAACTTGTAATACACCTGTCAATCTGATTTCCCTCTACTATTTCATTAAAATTTAAATGCTAATATTTAAAGGTCAACCATAGCTTGTAGTAATATTAACAAAAAAAATTCCAAATTCTATATTTCCTGAAGAACCACGTGGGAACAATATTCATCAGATGGTAGACGTGTGACATGAAGCAAGGAAATTAAATCAGGATGGTATTCTATATTCTCTCTGCTGCTGGTTACCTCCTGTGTACTCTTCTCCACATTTAGAACCAAGGCAGAGCAAATCTAAATTTTCCTCTACAGAGAAAAAATATCTTGGAAAACTTACTCTTGTGAACTGCGTATCCTCTTATCTCCATCCAGAATTACTAAAAGGCATGGTGGATGGAGATTATGGAAACTGTGGTCTAAAAGCAACTTCTTCCAGCTCTGTTCAGAATCCTTCCTTGGCATTGAAGTCCATTACTTTCACCAGAAATGCTTCAGTAGGACAATGCTATCTTTTGCCACATTTCCTGATGGTTTCTTTGGCTTTCCATTCAGCTTTTTTTTGTTCTGGGTGCGACTTGAGAAACTGCAAGTCACTTCTGGTGTGAAGGAATTGGCTGTCTGCAAAAATATTGCCCAGGGTAAGGATGACCTCACAAGCCCCCTCCTTGAAGTTGATCTGAATGTAGCAGGGAGTTCCGCAGATCCTGGAAATGTGGATTTACCAGATTTTATTTATTTATTTATTTATTTATTTATAGCTTTTATAACCGGGTCTTCTCGACCTCCGAAGAGGGAATCAGGCCGGCTAACAGCGGAAAATTCAACACAAATATAGTAAACATAATAGCATCTTAATACATTAATACAAAATACATTAAAATACAGATCATACATTATCATACAATTACAATTACAAGATGTATACACCAGATGACAAGAGGGGCTGTGGCTCCAGTAGCAGCTTCAACATAGAGACCTTTTCTTCTTATCTGTTAACTTCCCCTGTTTCAATGTAGCAATCCCCCAATAAAAGATATCAATTTTTCTAACTTTCCTCTCTCTGCAGTGATACACTGTGTCCTTTTACTGACTCTAACTCCACTGTCATTATGAACTCTCCCTTCTCAGAGCCATGGAATTCCATTGGCTCACCTGGTACGCTCCTGCAGCGTACCAGGGAGGCCAAAACTGCGTTCCTTTGAACCGCAGATAGGGAAACCCACTGGGTCCCCATATCCGTGGATCAACCAATCGACTCCAAACTGGTGCCATCTTTTTCTTGGGCCAATTCTAATACTAACTGCTATCTCACTTTCTGCTGAACGGACCCCTGTGCCCCGGAAATCCACTTCTTTATGTGGAACCCTATGTGGGGACCAGAGAGCTACCTTCCATGGCCCCACACAGCAGTGATGGTCTTGTCTTCACCTCATGGATGTCGCCCCTGACCTGGAAGCCCTTGGGACGCCTGGCAGGCCAATCTGACCGTTCATGAATTGGATTTAGGAATGAACCTCCTTTTATGAATGGACTCCGGCTACTCAGTGCTTCCATGAACTTCTATGCACCCCATGAACTCTTATGAATTCTTATGAACTTTATAGGAACTTTTATGGACACTTGCCAACCTTTATGAACTTTTATGGACTTTGGGGGGCTGACATGACTTCCCCTTAGACCCTGCATGATTTCCCCCCTTTTCCTATGAATTCTGTGTATTCTCCCATGTCCCATTCCTTACATGTATGTCTATATGAGAAAATATGAAGCAAAGCGACATTTTCATGAACCAGCAACTCATGGCTCTTGGAGTTTCCAACAATAATCCCCAAAGAAAGGACTCAACCAAAACCATTTGCAAGGACAATAAGTAAATGGCTCTTTTTTCTGGACATATGAACAAGTTGAGGCTTAGCTTTAACACCAAGATAATCAAAGCTACCAAGGGCACTGAAAGGGTTCCTTTTGGCAACAGAGAGATCCCATTGCTAAAAGCAAACAAAACAGGGATCCCATTGCTAAAAGCAAACAAATCAGATAATCTGAATCCAGATTATCTGATTTGAACTGGATTATATGAGGCCTCTTCTACACTGCCATATCTGATTCCAGATTACACTATGCTTTGAACTGGACCATATGAGTCTACACAGCCATATAATCCAGTATCTGATTTCAGATTATCTGCTTTGAACTCTATGGCAGTGTAGACTCAGATAATCCAGTTCAAATCAGATAATCCATCCTAAATCTATAATGCCAAATAATCCAGTTCAAAGCAGTTCTGGATTCGGAAACTGGATTACAGTAGAGTCTTGCTTATCCAACACAAACAGGCCGGCAGAACGTTGGATAAGCGAAAATGTTGGATAATAAGGAGGGATTAAGAAAAAGCCTAATAAACATCAAATTATGTCAAGATTTTACAAATGAACACCCAAACATCATGTTTTACAACAAATTGACAGAAAAAGCAGTTCAATACATGGCAACGTTATGTAGTAATTACTGTATTTACGAATTTAGCACCAAAACATTGCAATGTATTGAAACAGTTGTGGATCCGAGAGGGAGGCAGACTGCATTGGATAACACAGAACACTGGATGAGCAAAGGTTGGATAAGGGAGACTCTACTATATATGGCAGTGTAGATGGGGCCAGACATTTGGGGATGTTGGATGGGGTGAGGAAATAATCATTAGCAATGCAGTAAAAACGGAATTAAGCTTCTGCTTCACCGCTGCCATCTCAGTAACTCCATCTTGCCTGCAGTGATAGGACAAATTATCTCATTGAACAGAGAGTAATGAAATTGTAGGTGAGGAAGATTTCATGCATTTTGTTATCTGATAATAAAATGAAAAATTAAGTTCAATTGGATTTATGTTAGAAGGGGGACAAATTTGACTATCAAGTTTATGTTAAATTGCCATTTAAATTTAAGTTAAAAGCCTGCACTAAAAAGCCTTACCAGAAAGCTGAAAAATGCCACCTGTGATTATTACTGATTTATGACTTTATTACTGATTCCCACATGTATCCCAGGGAAAGCTTTAGGGTTAAGAACTTCGATTTCAGTTTTCTGTGAAAGATGAACAGCTTTTGTGAGGTATCTGGTGTCAAACACTGGAAGACCACCTGGAGGCAAAGAAGACTGCTACCTTCTTGTCTTTGGAATTAACTACTGTGTCTTGAACTTTCTTGGGTCTTTAGCATGTTTTCTCATTTAACTATTTACAACTTAATTCTGGAATTAAGTTAGATTTGAAATTTCTATTAAATTCCATCACTATAGTCAAAATATTTCCAGCTGCCCATTTTTGTTAGAAAATTTCTGACTAATTCCCCCTCCCCTACACAAAAGACTGCAGTACTGCAATATGGAACTTAAAGAGATGATTAAATTACTGGTAAATGATTAAAGTCATCTATGTTTGGGCTCGTGCTTGTGCATCCTCTTTGCTTTTATAATACCTTCCACCCTTTCCTTTTTATGTGTTTGACAATTGTGGCAGAGTCATTATAACTTGGTCCATGTGCTTCTGAAATGCATATTAGAATCTGGACAAGCTGTACTTGTTTATGGGAGGATGGGCAGAGAATTTCTGGGTATCCAGATGTCATTAGATTGCATTCCCCATCAGTTATAGTCAGTTTAGCAATTGGTTTGTGATTATGGGCAGTCTAACCATCTCTGAAGTCAAGATTGGAAAATTTACCGCTCCAAGAATTCCCATGCTGGTTGAGATATTTTGGGAGAGTTCACTCCAAAACATGCTGTTTTCATGCTCCAATGTGAAGCATTAAAGCCACACAACCCCCCTAAGACATTTGATAGGTGAATAATGGATGGTTTATTCACTTAAGGTTATTCTGCTAATTGCTACCAGCTTTGAGAATTTGGGAATAGACCCCCTGGTGGCACAGCGGGTTAAACCACTGAACTGCTGAATTTGCTGACCAAAAGGTTGGCAGTTTGAATCTGGGGAGCAGGCTGAGTTCCTGCTGTTAGCCCCAGCTTCTGCCAACCTAGCAGTTTGCAAACATGCAAGTGTGAGTAGATCAATAGGTGGAAAGGTAATAGCGCTCCATGCAGTCATGCTGACCTCTTGGAGGTGTCTATAGACAATGCCAGCTCTTCAGCTTAGAAATGGAGATGAGCACCACCCCCAGAGTCGGACATGACTACACTTGATATCAGGGGAAACCTTTATCTTTACTTTACTTCAGAATTTGGAGCACCACTCCCAGAGTCAGACATGACTAGACTTAATGTCAGGGGAAACCTTTACCTTTACTTTACTTGAGAATTTGGACAGAGCAGGCGTCCAAATAGACACTCAAGTCCTGGTCTCTCAAGTCACTTATGGGTTTTAGTCTGCAGTATTTAGATTTTGAACAGTGATTACAAGTTATTCTCGCCTTGTGCTGCCGATCTCTCATTCAGTGGAGTGCACAACATGTTTGCTCAGTGTATATCCTTCAGTAAATTCTGTTGTCAGACTTTTAAAAAGGAGAAACTAAAAGGCTTCTAATTTTGAGAGTGGGAAATTACGATCAGCCACACAGCTGTTTATTCTAAATGTAATCTCATTTCAACAACTCTAAAGGAAGCGTTGATGGCAAATCATGACTAATTTTGCTGCTCTTTCCATTTCTCCTAGCTTAATATTGTTAATTAAATTAGGTTCTCCATCCCAGCTGTTTATAAGACAACAACCAGATGCCCTCCTCCATTCCACAAATGGTTGATTTTTAGCACTAGGAAGAGAAGAAGACTATAAGGAGGAGACAATGTTTAACACGTCTTCTTTAAAGTGAAAGCGCATTTTACAGTGTAAATGCCTGCTGTTTTATCATTTCTGGCATAGCATCAGAAAAGAAAAACATACGGGATAAGTGATTGTTCTTAAATTCCATAGTACCTTTGAATAATAAGAATAAGAATAATAATAAAAACTGCCTACATTTTGTGCTGCCATAGAAACCATCTTTAGCTAGCAGATTGGAATAAAGATTTGGGCCTCTGGCTTTACATTTATATAACATTTCCATCCCCCTTTTTAAATATGAAAAATGATCCCTTGTTTCTTTTGATACACAGTCTATTGATCACATTTTTGGACTGAGGTTATTTTTATAGGAAAAAGCTTAAGAAATCGTTTAAGACTTAAAAGATGAGAATTGTATTGAATTGAAAAGCGTAGTGCATAGAGGGTGGCTCCATCTCAGTTGAATATAAATCACTTCAGACAGGCCCGTAGCCAGGATTTCGTTTCGGGGAGGGCTGAATTTTTTTTCAGGGGGGGGGGGGTTTCGGGGGGGGGGGGGCTGAGTTTCGGGGGGGGGGCTGAGTCTGAGAGAAAGAGGGTCTAGCCTAGCAAACCTTTTGTATCATTACCCCAATACCCCCATGCATATGGGATATATTGAGTATGGTGATCAGATCATGATATGAATAAACATAACAGTTTAAATAATGCACCAGTAAGGCCTTTTCGCGAACCACCATGAAAATTTCGGGGGGGGGGGGCTGAAGCCCCCCGAGCCCCCCCCCCCCCGGCTACATGCCTGACTTCAGATTCAAATGGAGAGTGGGACAGTGTCATGATATTTCCCACTTGCAAGCATGGTGGCTACAGTGGCTTTGCTGTTACTAGTTTACTGCCAAATAGTCTTCTTGGCAGAGCTGAGGTGAAAGGCTTTGGATATCATGCAGTGGGTTCCCACAGTTCAGCCCTCCTCCCGCAAAGCCACACATTCCCAAAAGGTAATCTCGTTGCTGTTTCCATGAAGAAGCTGCTGCTTCCCTGACTGCCTTTAGCAAAGGATCATGGCACATTTCTTGCATCATCTGTCCAAGATTATTCCAGAGGCATTGCTGTGCTAGTTAGTTCCAGCAAAAAGAAAGAAGCTTGTAACACATATAGTCCAGCAAACATAAGCTTTCTTGGACCAGAGCTCACTATCTGATGTAGACAATGCCATCCTGAGTTGGCAATGCTATCTCTATCTCTATCTATCTATCTATCTATCTATCTATCTATCTATCTATCTATCTGGCTTGGTTGATCCAAAAAAAAAGTGGTTCAAAATTCGATTCGGATGGTGGTGGTTCGATTCAAAATTGAATCTCGAATTTTTCCAATTTTTTTTGGAACTTTCTGAAATTTCTGAATTGCTTTGTTGATGGCGGAGAGAGACCTTTTGGGGCCTTGGAAGCTGATTTCACAACTTTAGGAAGAAGAGTTTGTGTTCAAAGAGTGGCTTGAATTGATGGGAGATCTAGTTCTTTTTAGGCAATGTGCAACACGAACTAAAAAACACTGAGGCCAGAGAGACCTGCTACAATGCTGAGGCTTTAAAAAATGTTGGAGTGCTTTGGTTCCTCTGTGTTGCTCCTTCTACCCATGCCATGCACCCACACACTACCCTTGTGGTGCCCACCCCTCCTAAACCCCAACAGCAACAACAAACAAGTGGCAAGGCAGGCTGCCCGGCAGACAGGCAGGCAGGCAACAGTCCTTCTCTCAGCCCTTCTCTGCTTGCTTGCTTGCTTGTTTGCTTATCCGCCGTACTCTTCTTCCAACCTCCCTTCAACACAACCTCCCCTCCCTTTCCCTTTCCCTTTCCCTTTCCCTTTCCCTTTCCCTTTCCCTTTCCCTTTCCCTTTCCCTTTCCCTTTCCCCTTCTCAACAGCTCTTTTATACAAACAAGCAGTGACTTACCAGAGTAAACATATGTTACAAGTTGTTCCCATGTTTCCTCTCACTTGGGAATGGACTTATTCCGCATCTACACAGTCATATAATGCAGTTTGAGCTGCATTGTATGAGTCTACACTGACAATTTAATTTAGTTTCAAACTACATCATAGATGCAGTGTAGATGGGATCTTAGTCAAGTCATAACTGCCTAGTCATATCAAATTCTTCTGTATTTGAACTCTATGAAATTCATGGGTTGTCATAGATCAACAACTGATGCAAACTGTATACACACAACATTTACACAACAACTTCTTTGCATGTAGGACAAGGAAAACAGAGGGTGAGGGGATAACAGTAGTCCACTCCCCCTTCACTTCACCCCCTGCCACTGGTCAAATCCAGATCTCTTTGCTTCAGCAAGGTTGCTGTATCATGTATTTGTCGCAGGTGGAAAATGATAGTTTATCTTTCCAGATTGTTGTGATGGTTACTGAGGAATGCTATATACTTTGCTCACTTATGAAAAATAAATAAATACCTCTTAAGAAACTGAGCCACTTCAATTCAATAGATGGAAGGATGGATTGCAGAATAATTGTCAATGGTAGTAATACTTTCCAGCTATTCCCATATTTCATCCATTGAGGCTTTCTGGAATACCAGCTACCTATTATTTGGGATGCAATGTTGCAGTTCACCAGTTTTCATCATGGAACCTTCCCAGCATGAACTGATTAAATGGTTAAGCCTCAAAATTACTCTGTGATGCATCAAGTGTTGGTCCTTCTCAGACTCGAATATGGTGTAAAAGCAGGTGACTTTCCCAAGGTCACACAAAGAATTGGAAATGGAACTGAGACCCAAATCTGTCCAACTAATCACTTTGAAGTAGTGTCGAAAATATCAATATAAAAGTAGAACACAATCAGTTCTTACATTTTTGTGTTTTCTCTACTTTATCTAATACAATGGTTCCTAAACTGTGGTCCGTGGACCACCAATGATCCACAAGAATGAAAATATGGTCTGCAGCCTCACTATTACTACACCACGTGGCAACAAGAGTGACTGGTATCATGAAGCCATCTTATAGTTCTGAGGAAACAGGGATGTCAGGAGGAGAGAAACTGAGTATCCACAAAATATTTAAAAAAAAATATCTTTATTGCAAATTTTTCCAATACACATTTCAAACATCAAAAGATTACTACTACTACCACATCAGCTCTAGATTATTAAATATGATTTTCTGTGGGTGAGCAGATGGCGACTACTGGATGGCATATGTTCTGTATCAGAAACTAAGGCTGATGTGGTCTATCCAATGCAATTTTCTGAATCAGCATGTCAAATAATCAAACTGAATCTAAAATTGACCAAAATTTGATTTGTAACCCTTTTGGTACTAATGTTGGAGAATTGTTCCTGGTAAAAAAAAAAGTTGGGAACCATTGATCTAGATAATTATAAATAGTAATAATATAAAATAATAATGTTATAGTATTATTAAAATAACAATAAATAGTCCAATAAATTACTGTCCTTCCTCTCTACCTTACAAGAATCCAACTACTGGAAAACAGTTCTGGAAAATGAAAAGCACTCCCTTTTGTCTCTTTTATACCTGCCATTTTTGAACAATTTATACTTTACTTGATGTGGCCAAATTTCCAGATGCAAACATTATTTATTGCATCATAGATATTCAGCAACAAATTACTTTATTCCTGGCGAGGAGATAATAATAATAATAATAATAATAATAATAATAATAATACTAATAATAATAATACATTATTACCTGCCTCTTCTTGTGTCTTTAGGCAGATTACAGAATAATTAAAACACATCAACATTGTAAAAATTCCACAGATATACACATATTAAAATGTATTTCTATAAAAGACACATATTAAAATGGATTTCTATAAAATACGTATTAAAATATGCAGAACAGAGATTAAACACAAGACATGAGTTTAAAATTCATGTAGAACAATGTTATGTGTTATTTTAAAAAAATCAACAATTAATTTCATTATTCCATGAATAGTACAAATGAACAAAAAACTGGCAAAGACTTGATACTGTTAAATGTGTCTTGTGTTATATTTAGACACTAAATTATCTAGGCTCTATAACAATTGGAGAATACAGGACAGAGCACTATGGAGAAATTGACCTCTCATCTGGAGGGTCACATATTTGCCATTAGGATGCCTTGGTCTTGAATGTGAAGTTACCATGCAGTAGAGTTACAAAAAGTCTGTTTCTGATATCTGTGAAAGCCACAAGCATTGTACGATTAGTGTACAATTCTGCACTTTCCTTGAGTGGATTCCCAAAATAAACATGTCTGTATTTCAAGATTTACCTCTATACCATATTAGAGAAAACAGACTTCAGGGGTCTTTTCCGCCAAGAAGAAACCCAGTTCCTGTCTAGGGGTAAGTGGCCAAATCTGGTGTCTCAGACTTCCTAAACCTTGCTTGGGCTATGATGGAGCTACCAATATTGTCTTATATGTCACATCTTTCGTCTGCCTCATAATTAATAGTTTTACAAAGGGAGTAAAGCTTCAAGTAGTTTGTCAAATTATGTCTTTATTGGACATACAGTGCAAATTCTGATGTATTAGATTAGAAGATATGGTCTTGGGATTTCCTGACCTTAAAAGTGTTTAACGTGCATAGAAAAACTCATTCAATCTCTATAATCCTTTGTACTTCTTGGTTAGCAAAGAAAAATAGTTGTTAAGATGGTAAGATATATTATGTCACAAGTCAGTCTATCTCTCTCTCTCTCTCTCTCTCAGTGGTTCTCAACCTGTAGGTCCCCAGATGTTTTGGCCTTCAACTCCCAGAAATCCTAAGAGAAGGTAAGCTCTATCTATCTATCTATCTATCTATCTATCTATCTATCTATCTATCTATCTAATAGATATGGTCTTGGGATTTCCTGACCTTAAAAGTGTTTAACGTGCATAGAAAAACTCATTCAATCTCTATAATCCTTTGTACTTCTTGGTTAGCAAAGAAAAATAGTTGTTAAGATGGTAAGATATATTATGTCACAAGTCAGTCTATCTCTCTCTCTCTCTCTCTCTCAGTGGTTCTCAACCTGTAGGTCCCCAGATGTTTTGGCCTTCAACTCCCAGAAATCCTAAGAGAAGGTAAGCTCTATCTATCTATCTATCTATCTATCTATCTATTAGGGCTGGGCGGTTTCGTTTCGTTAATTCGTAATTCGTTAATAATTCGTTAATTTTTTTAACGTAATTCGTTTAATTACGATGGGAGGGAGAACCCCCTTTTCCTTTTTTTTTCTGTGGGGTTCTCGTTATTTTTGGAATAACATTAATGACACTGTTGGAGCAGAATCAGAAGGGAGTCCTTTTTTTCTCCCTCCTTTTTTTTTTCTTTTTTTCTTTTTTTTAGGGATTTTTGTGGACATGTTTTTTTTGTGTGTGTGTTTTTTTTTTCCTCTCTTTTTGTGTTTCTTCTTTCTTTCACGGGGGGTTGGGCGGGGTGTATTCCTACTTTTCTATCTTCTTATATTATTCCCACACTTTCGTTGTATTCTATAAAATTTAATAAAAAAATTTAAAAAAAAATTTTTTTTTAATTACAAAACGATAACAAACCATTCTGGAGCAATTTTTTTAAAAAACGAATTTTTAAATAGTTTTGTAAATGCTTCGTATTTTGTTATTGTATTCGTTTCGTTATTGTTTTGAGGTCGTTTCGTTATTATTTCCGCATGTCTGGGGCAAATTTTATGGTTGTTTTTTGTTTAATTAGTGAAAAAAAATTATAATATCACACTAACAGTCAACAACAGAGGGAGAGGGAAGCTTCAGAAGTTTTTGGAGGTTTTTTAGCGTATTTCGCAGTCGCGTCCGCCATTAACGAATCGATTCGTTATTGTTTCGGAAATCGATTCATTAATGTTTTGTAATTTTTTTCACATTTACGAAATTTCGTAAATATCGAACTTTCTAAAAGGAAAATGTTGTAATTATTTTAAATAACAAAACGCAAAAACCCCCAAAAAACGAATCGATTTTAGAAACAAATTTTTCCGTTGTTACCCAGGCCTACTATCTATCTATCTAGCTGACATTGGCATGATGGGTTTTCCTGTAGGTCAGCTGTTGCCAGCAGTGCTATGGAGTTTGATGAGACACAACAAAAGGCAAAAAAAAAAAAAACATTTTAAGAGAAAGGCACATCAAGTCTGTTACATACCTGTTACATTAACCTATGTTTTCAAACTGTGATTTTAAGCTGTTTTCTGATTTTTTTAAATAAGTGCTTCACTGGGGAGCTGTGTGCCCTGCTTTGTGCTGGTCAGTGACTGTAATAAAGTTTTGTTTTGTATTGTATTGGCACTTCAAGCCACTTTTTGTCAGGGCCATCTTCCATCTGTAAATCTATGTCCTCATTGTGAAAGACCATGCAGATCTAGAATAGGTCTCTATAGTCACTTATGGACCTACTGTCAAGGACCGGTAAGATACCCTATGAAGGCTGAGTCTAAGGGCACTTCAGACAGCATCAAAATGTGGGTTTTAAAAGTGGGGCAAAAAATCCCAGGACCTGGCAGCAAATCCACACACAGACCTATCAATCCTGGGAAATGCTCTCCCACTGTCCTTCCTTTTTAGCGGATTTTACAAGTCCACAAGATGAAGGCAGGATGGGGAATATCTGATGGAAGTTTTGCTTTCCAACTGTGCTTAGATTGAGTCACCTGTGTGTCTGTTGCTTCACTTTTTGACAGCTGTCCGGTCAGCGTCATGTCGATACCAGGCAAGATTCTGTAAAAGATTGTTAAGGAAGTGGTCTGCAGTCACTTAGAAACAAATGCAGCCATTGCTAATAGTCAGCATGGATTTATCAAAAACAAGTCATGCCAGACTAATCTGATCTCTTTTTTCAATAGAGTTACAAGCTGGGTAGATGCGGGAAATGCCATGGATTTCAGTAAGGCCTTTGACAAGGTCCCCCAAGGCCAAATAAACTGGTCCAATGTGGGCTGGGCAAAACTACAGTTAGGTGGATCTGTAATTGGTTAAGTGGATGAACCCAGAGGGTGCTCACCAATGTTTCCTATTCATCTTGGGAAGAAGTGACAAGTGGAGTGTCGCAGGGTTCTGCCCTGGGCCCAGTCCCGTTCAACATCTTTATTAATGACTTCTATAAAGGTTAGAAGGCATGATCATCAAGTTTGCAGATGACACCAAATTGGGAAAGATAGCCAATACTCCAGAGGACAGGAGCAGGATTCAAAATGATCTGACAGATTAGAGAGATGGGCCAAAACTAACAAAATGAAGTTCAACAGTGACAAATGCAAGATGCTCCACTTAGGCAGAAAAAAATGAAATGCAAAGATACAGAATGGGGGACACCTGGCTCGAGAGCAGTACGTGTGAAAAAGATCTTGGGGTCCTCGTGAACAACAAGTTAAACATGAGCCAACAATGTGATGTGGCGGCAAAAAAGCCAATGGGATTTTGGCCTGCATCAATAGGAGCATAGTGTCTAGATCTAGGGAAGTCATGCTACTCCTCTATTCTGTCTTGGTTAGACCACACCTGGAATATTGTGTCCAATTCTGGGCACCACAATTCAAGAGAGATATTGACAAGCTGGAATGTGTCCAGAGGAGGGCGACTAAAATGATCAAGGGTCTGGAGAGCAAGCCCTATGAGGAGTGGCTTCAAGAGCTGGGCATGTTTAGCCTGAAGAAGAGAAGGCTGAAAGGAGACATTCTAGCCATCTACAAATACATGGGAGGAAGTCATAGGGAGGAGGGAGCAAGATTGTTTTCTGCTGCCCTGGAGACTAGGACGTGGAACAATGGCTTCAAACTACAAGAGAGGAGATTCCATCTGAACATTAGGAAGAACTTCCTGACTGTGAGAGCTGTTCAGCAGTGGAACTCTCTGCCCCGGAGTGTGGTGGAGGCTCCTTCTTTGGAAGCTTTTAAGCAGAGACTGGATGGCCATCTGTCGGAAGTGCTTTGAATGTGATTTTCTTGCTTCTTGGCAGGGGGTTGGACTGGATGGCCCATGAGGTCTCTTCCAACTCTATGATTCTATGATTCTATGACTGGAAGACCATCAACGAATGCCAGGTGTCAGAGTTATATTTCGGAGGAAAAAATGGCAAAACTATATCTACCATTCTAATCTGTGTTGCACTGCCTGGACCTTTAAACTCCTTGGACCAGTAAGAACTTGTTATAGGAAATGTAACTTCTGCAAATGCTTCTAGCAGACTGGAAGCTGCAAGGGTGGGGGAAAATATGAATGTTAATAATAATTTTAATTTAAAAGAAAACACAAAGCAATATTATGGCTAAGAATTTATCTTCTGTTCATACAATGCAGAGTTTAGTGTGGACCCCCTGCCTTTGATTTCTTATTTTTCTTTGGCTTGTGTACCAACCAATTCTTGTTAAATATTTATGGACAAGATTAAAGACTTTATAAAACTTTGCAGCTGGCAGCTGTCCTCGCCTAAAGGATAACACACTGAGTTTTCATTTTAATTGGATAACTATGTGACCAAAATATACAAACCTCAAGGGATAAGCAGACATTAAAATATGTAATGTGCTTTTTAAAAAATGAAAAAAGTCCTTTACTTTTTACACTTTCCCTTTCCTTTTTATAGCTGTTATTATACCCAGAGACAGTTTCACCTTTGAGTGTCTATAGTTTTCTTTCATCTTTAAATTTATTGAAAAGGCATTTTATTGATGTTGTACATCCACAGAATTAATGGTAACTTCATTCTTTTCCATTCAGTTGTCTTCATTTATATTACAGGTTGAACATCCTTATCTGGAATTTGAAAATCCGGAATACTCCAAAATCTGAAATTGTTCATATGGATGGCTGAAATAGTGACTCCTTTGCTTCCTGATGGTTCAGTGCACATACACTTTGGTCCATGAACCTTATTTTTTTAAACAATTGTATACAATTACATGTAGGCCATGTGTTCTAGGTGTATTTGAAACATAAATAAATGTTGTGTTTGAACT
The DNA here is from genome assembly GCF_037176765.1 of Anolis sagrei. NCBI lineage: Eukaryota > Metazoa > Chordata > Lepidosauria > Squamata > Anolidae > Anolis > Anolis sagrei. The sequence continues at coordinate 217,357,005 of NC_090021.1, read as the reverse complement.
TGGGTCCCATGTCCTAGATATTTTGTTATATGTGTATATGCACATATAACAAAATCTGGAAAAATCTGGAAAAAATCCAAAGGACTTCTGGAACCAAGCATTTCTGATAAGGGTACTCAACCTATATTAGAATCCATTTTTATAAATCTATTCCCACCACCTTGCTCTTATATTTGTTATTGACTTCACAAAACACTGTATGGTGATGTTGTGTATCAACAGAAGCTTTCTGTAGATATCGACAGCTTGTATAGGTGACACACTGTGCCTCCTCTCCCCTTCTGATTTGTCCCCTTCTATTCCCACTGATGGAATCATTTCATCAGCCTAAGTAACCTTTTGAATTATGGCCATTGACTGCAGATGAAGTGAGCCTCTCCCTGACAAGACCAGACCCGCTGACAGGCACTATACCAATGGATAGCTGTGTGACTGCATAGAAGCCACCTCATCACAAAGGGCTAAAATTGGTGGCATGTGCCAATTTTAGTCGAGGTCACCCATGGAGCCAGCCAGCTCCCAACCCATGATGCCACACCAACTCAGTGGGTTGAAGGAGGGCAGAGCTGGCACATGCCGCCAGAAGGGCAACACAGGAGAGCTCTCGTGTTGCCATAGAATGCATGGGAGAAAGCTGTGTGCACCATGCATGCTCATGCTTCCCCCTTCTGATTGCCTTCGGCTAGAGCCGGGCAATGTGGGACGTGGACTGCCAGATTCGCTACACTTCTCTATGAACTTGAGCAACACTGCCAGCCATGTGCCAAGGTCCAGTGAGAAAGCATCCATTCAAATATTTGTCCACAGGCAAGCCTCCATCATAGTAGTTAACCTTTAGACCAATCAAGAATCCCACTCACAAGAGAGGGCTGCAAAAAGGTTCAAAACTCATTTCGGATGTAGGGGGTGCTGGTGGTTCAATTCTAGTCACTTCCGATTTAAAAAATAATAATTTCAAAACTTTCCAAAATTCTGAAACTTCCGAATAGCTTTGTTAATGACAGACATGCATGCGCAGTAGGAAAAAAAAATAGCACTGGCACTGGGGAAATTTCAGAGGATTCTCCCTCCATCATTTTTGTACCAATCCTGATGAAATGTGGTACAGTGGTAGAACACATGGACCACTGTTAGCTAAACAAATTTCATAACTTTTGACTTATCCATGGATTTTTGGCGAATTTTCAAAGTTTTTATCAAAAACATTTTTAATAATAAAGAAAAATCTGTTCCTGGTTTGAAAGAGTTATTTCCTGTTTCATTGGGTGATCCTTACTTTAAAAGTAGCTGTTCTATTCCAGAAACTTTGTTTGTGTGGCACAAACTCTTTTAAATTGATGGAGAACAGAAATCATAGTACAGATCCCATCAAGGGACATCTAGACTGACCCCCTTCTTCTGGGCAGAAAGGCACCATCCAAACTCTCCTGACATCCTTTGGTTCCTCTACTGAGTTGGAGGGGACCCTCAAGACACATCCATCCGTTTATTCCTATTTGCAGATGCAATCAATCATTTTATTTTATCATTACTTATGGACGTAAACGGCTGGCTGGTTGTGGCTGACTACCCCAGTGCCTTCTTCATGGCAATCAGGCCAAAGTGAAATTATTGGATTTTAAGTAGTTTATGTTCTTTTGGCTTTGCAAAAGTTGCTTATTGCTTTGCTGCCTTCTTTAGACACCTTTGTAGATTCAATCAGTTTATTTTATATTTAGATGAAGACTGCTACAGACAGATATAGGGGTCCTTCAGCCATTTTGGGAAATGAGCAGCCGGGCAGTGTGGGAAATGTTGTTTAACAGCAGGGTCTTTTGCAATCTCTACCATTGGGGGCCTGGCCTTCACAAACTACAACAATGGCTGTGCTTAGCCACGCCCACCTCATCTCTTCCTTGCATTGCCAGAGAGGGAAAGCATGAGATTTTAAAACTTTAGGCTTTATCAAAGTTGGTTAATGATTGTGAAAATTAATATAACCTTAGGAGACATCAGAACATTATGGAATATACATATATATATATAAAAAGATAAGTGGTTCAAATTCGGATTTCCCCTTTCTCCAACCCCAACCTGTCCATGGTTTAAAACTTCTTTGGAAGCTCAAATTTGGAAGTTTTCTTTCAACTTTCAGAGCCTTCCGAATGAACCTATCCAACTCTAGTCCTTTCCTATTAATTAACTCTAGTCATTTCCCATTAATGCTGCATACACATCCCTAGGGTATACAATTAGCATCCACATTTCTTTAGAAGCTGTGTGATTCCCATGAACCCAATTTCACTGAAAGTTTGGAGATATGATTGGAATATTTCTTATAACATTTCAAAATAACATTTTTATAACAATTTAATATGTGAATAATGTAATCAAACACATAACTGGTCATGTCTCTTGATGACATGACTCTTTTTCTTGATGACATGATTCAGTCTTTAACATAGTTTGGTAGAAAATATGTCACATATATACGACATATGATGCATCCCTGTGTCTGTGTGATGCACAATAAATACTTTGCATTAGCCATACAGAGTGCAATGCTGTCTATACTCTCAAAAACAATATCAACATTATCATTAAATAATGTGGCAAAGGAGAAGCATTCATATTCCCTACCCCTTTTTTCTATTCTCCCAATTTGATACTTGTTAAACTTACTTTTGAAAAAATATCTACTAGGATTGCTATCCCAAGTTTCAGATTGAAATTCTTCTCCAGTAAAAGCTTGGAGCAGCAGGTAAAGTCGGTGGTTTCATATGAAAACGGAGTTCAATGACCTCAGCTATTCTGGTGGGAAGAAATCTTGTGTCTGTGGGTATAATACTGAAGTTCTGTATCTCCTCTTTCCCTAAGCCTGTCCTTGCTTCAGGTCTGAATTATCTGGGGCAGTGACAGTACTGTTTGATGCTCTTTGCCTCTAAATGGCAAGCTTGACAAAACGATTTTCATTGTTTCCTGGCCTTCTGCCTTCCTTTGCCTTGCATTTCTGTAGGTCTCAGCCACTAAACAACCAGACTGGGATTGCATACATGGCTGAGATAAGATAAATTGAGCACAAAAAAGCAATTAGAGTGGAATACAGTGAGTTCTTGCGGGTTGTTGTAACCTCCTTTATTTCAGTTTTTTGAACTGGAGGCTTAGAAGTGTGCAGACTCTCAAAATCTCTTTATGCAGAGTGACTCTGAAATGCAGATTTCAAGGATAGAGGGGGGAGGGGGATAGTAGTAGGGAAGGAATTTCCTGTGGAATTAGGCTTCACCATCCTTGCAATCCAAAGGGAGAATGAAACACCTTGTGGCTCAGAGATGGACTTACTATTTTGAAATTATATTTTTGTGGATTTAATCAGCATTTCTGTATATGTATGGTTATTGTTTCTATCCGGAGGGGAGCTATCTTGCTATCACCTGCCACTTGTACAATGCATGTTTTATTATTACTTAATATTTTGCCTTATTAAACGCCTGGGAGCCCAAAGTCCTTTGTAAACAAGCACAGCCTTTATCTCAAAGGTCATGAAGGAGAAAGCAGACAAAGATTCAAATTAATCCCTAGGTGTAGTTTCTCCAGCTGATGACTCTTGAGCATAATATAATTCCTTTTGAAGGAAAAAAAAGCCCATAGTATTAGTACAAGGGGCTAAATTACTCTCAGAGTACAGCATCTAGATAGGCTGCTTGGCATGAGAAACTTGAATGTATGCTAAGATTAGAAAAGCTTTTCCTGTTGTTGAAATGGATGAATAGATGGAGGATTTCTGTCGCTAGAAAAATAAACATATATGTGGGCTCTCTGGCTGAAGAAATCACAACTTTTCCTTATAATGTCTCATTTCATTACTGCTATATCTGTGTTTTGAAGGAGAGAGCTTTGGCAAGGGGCTCCCAGATAATTCTTGTTCTTCTGTGTCCAATTCCTCATTCAAAATTAAAGTACTTTCACTGTAGCACGTGATATCAACCAGAAAACTCAGCCACAGCAGAACACTTGATGAACCGACCTGGACACAACATATAATTTGAGAACACAGAAATGCTGGACAACTCTGACGACCACCATGTCACACTACACAGAGAAGCCACTGAAATCCACAAGCATGTGGACAATTTCATTAGAAAGGGAAACCATGAAAATGAACAAAATATGGCTACCAGTATTAAAACAAAACCTCTAAAACCAGGACAGTAAATAAAGAGCAACATTAAAATAGAAGTGAATTCCAGACAGGAAACAATCAGGTCCAGCAAACACCTCCCAACAAAATTTCCCCCAGTCAGGAAGCAGCCAGGCTTTGTAGCTGCAAACCTATTCAATGCTAATCAAGGTGGCCAGGTGCAACATTCACACCTACCTCAAACAGACAAGAGTTCTTTCTCCCACCCTGTGCATTCCACAGATATATAAACCCCACTTGCCTAGTTTTCAATAGACTTCACAACCTCTGAGGATGCCTGCCATAGATGTGGGTGAAATGTTAGGACTGAATGCTTCTGGGACATGGTCATACAGCCCAGAAAACTCAAAGTAACCCAGTGATTCTGGCCATGAAAGCATTTGACAACACATACGTTATAATATTTGACAATGTTGGGTCTAATGGATCTCGTGCTGGTCTGTTGTACAGCAGGGGCCCATTTGTAGAAACAGAATGATAACATTGGAGCTGGAAGTACACACACACACACACACACACACACACACCCCTGGGTGTTTTTTGAGGTTTATTATTAAGGAAGTTTTATCTTTTTATTTTAATTTATCTTGAGACTGAGAAAATGGAGCTCAGGAAGTGAGGGAAAGGTCAATCTTGAGGTGTTGGAGTCTTAACAAAGAAGAAGGGAAAAGAGGGTGAAGAAACAGATAATGGGTTGGCATAAGGGTTTCCTGCCAAATCAGTTGTGAAATGATTAAACTAATCCTCCCAGGCAGGCCTGTAGCCAGGATTTTGATGGGGGGGGGGGGGGGGCTGAGTCTGAGTGAAAGAGGGTCTACCCTAGCAAACCTTTTGTATCGTTACCCCAATACCCCCATGCATATGAGATATATTGAGCATGGTGATCAGATCATGATATGAATAAACATAACAGTTTTAAAAAAAATGTACAAGTAAGGCCTTTTCACAGAGAAGCCCCCCAAGCCCCCCCCCCCCCCCCGGCTACATGCCTGCTCCCAGGAATGTTTGGGGTTGGACTAGGGATGAACTTGGCTGAGATTCAGCCAATCTCTAAAATATGTTATAAATTTATAGTTATTATTATGAAAGGAGAGGGTGTTGATTTTTTTTATAACACCAGGGATTGTGTAGATACAGCCCAGATTCTTGACACATCCCTCTTCCACTCTGTGATGCTCCCAATCCTGGCTGCAAAATACACACACACACAAATACACAATTTCTTCCTCAAAAACATGAACTCAAATGGAGGTATTTAAAAGTTGCCTCATAGCCTTCATATATGTAAAATATCTGTTTTCAAACTGGATAAAGAAGAATGTTGTGTGATGTGCCACACAACATTCTTAGTGACTTCACTTAGGACCTCCTCACATGCACTGCCAGAAATGCCAAAGATCATTGCGAATTGAGGCAAATGCAGTGTTTGCCACCCAGGGGGTATGGTGACCTCTTGTCCCATGCCCCGCACCATCCTGGCTTCTCCCCTACCTCATCACATGGGGTGAAGCATCAGGAAGCTGGCTCATCCAGTAGATTTATATGGAAAGACAGGATGCCTCCTGTCTTTCACTGCTGGCTATTTTTTTTTTTTTGGCAGTGGCAGGTTTTGTTTTTCGGTTTTTTTGCAGTTTCGCCATTAAGCTACTCTAGAAGTACTTCTTTGGTGTTTGATGGGAGCCCATGAGCTCCATGGCAAAACTGCTAAAAACAGTCAAAAATAGTCTGGTGAAGAAGTCCTTAGACTGAATTAAAGCTGGATTATTTTCCCCGCATAGCTTCAGCCAAGGTTGAATTGAGCCCAGGTATTCATGTAATCCAGATAATTTACATTATACATTATCAAAACTTCCTTTATTTAAATCTCCTTTACCCAAGCAACATATTTTCAAAAAAGCTGTTGCAATAAACTTTGGGAAAATACTGGATGAGATCCCATTGTCAGAAATTTTCAAAAGTTTATTAAAGTCGATATATGGAAGGCACAGTTGCAAACAGTTCTAATGAGGCCGGAAAGTGGCTGGTTCCTACAAAAGACCAAGTCATCTAGAAGAATTCCAGATGAGCTGAAATGTGAAAGAAACATATATAAGAAATAGAAGAAGATGGAAATCACCGAAGAAAAATACTAACTACTAGCCGAGGGGAAAGTAAAAAAATCTAAAGCTCAAAATAAATTCAGGTTTGTTCAAGAAGTTAAAAATAATAAAAATGGGCTTTTTGATTATGTTTCTAGCAAGAGGAAAAACAAGGAAATGGTATGGGCATTGCTTAAAGAAGATGGAGAAATGTAACAGGGGACAGAGAGAAGGACGAACTATGTTTAATATTTACTTTGCTTCAGTCTTCTCCCAAAAGGAGAATAGTGCTGTAACTGGTGAAAATATAATAAATCATGCAGTAAGAGTCTGAAATAGGGAAAGATGTAGTAAAGGAATACCTAGCTACTATAAATGAATTCAGTTCTCAAGGGCCAGATGAACTGCATCCAAGAGTATTAAATAGTGACCAAAATGATGAAAGGTCTAACACACAAGCCTTGTGAGGAATGTCGTAAGGAGCTGGGTATATTTAGCCTGGAGAAGAGACGACTGAGAGACATGATAGTTATCTTTAAATATCTGAAATATCTACACATCCAAGTGAGCTTGTATTCTGCTACTCCAGAGACTAGAACATGAACCAATGTTAAAATGACAAGAAAATAGTTTCCACCTAAACATTATGAAGAATTTCTTTACTATAAGAGCTGTTTGACAGTGGAATAGGTTGCCTTGGAAAGCAATGGATGCTATCTCTTTGGAAGCCTTAAAACAGAGGTTGCATGAACACATTTCATGAATTTTTATACCCGCATGACATGGGGTTGGACTAGATGGTCTTTGTGGCTCCTTGTAGTTCTAGGATGCTACATCTGAAACAATCCCTCTTTAGCTATATACCACACTAGTGAGAATCAAGGTATTTCTTATTGGATTGATGTTTCCTTGTTTTAGCTGACCTTAAAGACAACTCATCCACTCCCGAGCTCTGAGGATCACCTGGGAAGGAATCCCACTGGAGCACTGCAGCACACTCAAATACCTGGGAGTCACTCTGGACCGTGCTCTGACCTACAAGAAGCACTGCCTGAATATCAAGCAAAAAGTGGGTGCTAGAAACAATATCATACGAAAGCTGACTGGCACAACCTGGGGATCACAACCAGACACAGGAAAGACATCTGCCCTTGTGCTGTGCTACTCTGCTGCTGAGTATGCATGCCCAGTGTGGAACACATCTCACCATGCTGAAACAGTGGATGTGGCTCTTAATGAGACATGCCGCATTATCACAGAGTGTCTGCACCCTACACCACTGGAGAAATTACACTGTTTAGCTGGTATCGCACCACCTGACATCTGCCAGGAAGTAGCAGACAATAGTGAAAGGACCAAGGCAGTGGCATCTCCAGCCCATCCCTTGTTTGGGTATCAGCCAGCATGTCAACGACTTATATCAAGATCTGCAGAGACGCTGGAACACCCCAGCAAGCGAGAGTCCAAAAGTGGCAGGCTTAAACCGAGAACCTCAATCAATGGCTGATACCAAATGAGAGACTCCCCCCTGGGCATACAGAAAACTGGGCGACCTGGAAGGCACTGAACAGACTGCACTCTGGCACCACGAGATGCAGAGCCAATCTTAAGAAATGGGGCTACAAAGTGGAATCCACGACATGCGAGTGCGGAGAAGAGCAAACCACTGACCACCTGCTGCAATGCAACCTGAGCCCTGCTACATGCACAATGGAGGACCTCCTTGCGGCAACACCAGAGGCACTCCAAGTGGCCAGATACTGGTCAAAGGACATTTAATAAACTACCAAACTCACAAATTCTGTGTTTTGTCTGTCCGTCTGTTTGTTTGTTTGTTTGTTTTTGTTAAAAATGTAATACAAATGTCTGGTTGCTGATGACACAATAAATAAATAGATATCCACTTCTGAGATGGGTCAAGAGATGTGAAATACTCTAAATCTCAACTTTGTTGGATTTTGCCAAATCCTGTCTGCATTAACACCCCACTTCTTATTTGTATAGGTTTGCAAGAGTTCACTTTCAAATTTCTACATTGACATTTCTATTCATTTTTCATGGGCATTTTCCATAATATATGATTCAGTGTATGCATTTTAAAAAACAAAATAACAATTCACATCACCACACAGTATTTTACAATTGTAACAATTTTTACATGTTTGCCTTTATAAAATGTATGCATTGTTTTATGTGTCCATGCCATACTGTGAGGCTTCCAAAATGGGCAAACCTCTTAGGCCCCATTAAAACTGGTATTAAAGAAAATGTTTTTCCTGTGCAAATGATTACGTAGGAAATCCTGGCACCAGTATGAGGCCCTGATGATGATTAGACAAACCACAGAGCACTGATACACATGAAGGGCTCTCTTTCATGATATTTTGTGGCAGTTTATTGTCTGGCTAGCTTTGAAATGTATTAAATAGTCAGTGTAGATGGGATCCAAGACAAGATGTGCTTTGTCTTGTGACAAATCCCAGGAGCTGCAAATTGCATCATTTTAGTAGGAACACCAAAGCCACCGGAATGTTTTTCCACCCCAAGCTTTGACTGCATTTATGACTTCACCTTTGGTTATGTGTTCAGTTATTGCTATAAGCTGGATTTGCTTGGCTGGTTCTCCCTGATTCTGCTGTAATATAGGAAGTGCCTCTCTTATTAGCGCTGGCAACAGGTCAACTCCATGGCCTTAAATTCAACAATAACCATGCAAATCATTTGCTTGTTTATATTAAAATGCACTAAACATTCAGGTTCCCTGGGTAGCATCCAAATAGTACTTCAGAGTATTTTAATCCCTCAATTTTCTAAATAGTTGAGCTTTTCTTTTTGTAGTGTTGTTTTCCCTCAATTGAACAAGCATATTTCTAATTATGAATACTAGAGTGGAATATGTTGCCATCTGTTCAGGAAAACACAATGGAATTATCATTCCCCACAGTATGAAATATCAGGGCAACTTAGATGGTTTGTGGAAGTGATAGGACTTAACATTTTCCAGAGAACATGCAGTGACCTCTTGCTGTGAAGCTGTTATGACAGATGTGTTGAAAGGATTGCTTCCTCTTGTCCTGCCTGAGATGGTCTTCTTGGTTGATGGATTGAAATGTTGCTTCATAACACCAAAACTATGTCTCAAGGAATCCTGACGTTCTCCAAAAGCTGAAAAGTCTTATCAGATACAAGATCGGTAATGGCACACATGGTTCTACATAAGGAGCCATCTTGGCAAGGGCTATTATGTGTTCCTTGCAGTATGTGGCTGTAAAATGAATAAGAATATATGTCAGTGTGGACTCAGATAACCAATTCAAAGCAGATATCATGGGATTTTCTGACTTGATATTCTGGGTTTTATGTCTGTGTTGAATGCCCCAGAGGGAGGGGGAAGAGAGGAAGATCAAGACAGGCAGTCAGTTTAGCCAACAGCATTTGAAGTTCCCATCCTTACTCACTCAAGAGGGGTGGGATGAAAGGGTAGGGAATTAGATAGGCAAGACATCCAATGGAAGGGTAAGGTGGGTAGTAAGATGGACAGGAACCCCAAAAAGCGCAACTACCATCATCATGTAATCTAAAATAATCCAAAATTGTGATCAGATGGTTATGCCAAAACCACATCTTTATGACAAACTGACTAAAGGGAGGACTCTGTGACTTTCAAGAGCAATTTGTGTTTGACTTTAAATGGGTGAGTGTAACCTAAGTAGGGTTCAAACAGGCAGCATAATGCTAACTGGAGGTGAGATATATTCCTCCTGTGGATTCAGCCATAGGTTCTTTTTTTGGCAGCCATATTGATATAGAAAGGGTTCTTTGAGTGAAGAAATTTTGAAAGCTATTCCTGAAGTTTATAATATGAAAGCTGCACTTCTCAGTTCTTTTTCCTTGTGTATTCAAGGCATGAGTCCTTCTTAACACCTGGGCGTTCCTATGTAACTATCCTGAAATATTGTTCCTGCTGTGTTTTGTTCATCCACGTTACTAACAGTGTCCTATCCCTTTAAGTATAGCCCATCTTCTAGACATTTTTTTTCTCAAGGCACTGATTGAAACCCTGCTGTACCGCTGTGTTTTAGAACTCTGTCAGGGAGCTGAATTTAATCCTGTTAAATAAACATATTCACTGCTAACACCTGTAGGGAACAGGTATCCAGTAGTCAAGGTTCATATCCGGTGCATTACCTTAAATAGGAAAAAAAATGGAGAGAAGGAATGAATTTATACTTCCAATGCTTTCTTCCTGGAAAATATGCTAATTTTAATATGTGACAAAGGAAAAAAATGGAACATGACTTATTGGCTAACTTGATATAAAGTGTAGCAGAATGCCACATAAGTTAATAGGCAACAAAGCAAATATTTACAAAGCTTTGATGTCCTTCACCTGAATGGAATTCATTGACTGGAACAGAGTGAGGTTACTTACTTTCTGGAAGGACGAATACAAAATCTTTTGAAGTTTAGAATAACCCCAGTGTGAATTAACATTTTATGGCAAAATGTCAATAATAAAGAATGTGCATTTTGATCAAGTGCAATTTTCAGGAAAGTTAGAGAATGAGACAGCCTTTTTCTTCTAATGTAAAAGTCCAAGGGCATATCAGCTTAAGAAAATACAATGCTGTGGGTCTGCATCTGTGTTATCACTGCAATTGGGGAAGGTGGCCCTAGCAGCCTTTCAAAAGTCTTGTTTCTTACTCTTCTGATTTCCATCAAAAGCAGAGAGCATTTCAATTTATATAGGCAAATCAGAATTTGATTAAGCTGGGAAGTTCCACAGGAATGCATATTTCTAGTGTAGATTCCACCCTCAGGGAATCATTTTACATTTAAAGGCACCCCAAACACTGCCTTTAATTCCTGGCAAAGTGAAGAGGAAAGAGATTTTACAAATTGCTTATTGAAATTTTATTTTGCTAGGAAATATTTCAGGCTATACTTTAGGATATTTAAAGAACTCACCCTCTTTTCTCAGTTTCTCTGCCCCCATTATATATGTAAAGATTTAAGTCTTTAAGGCACATGTCCCAGCATAAGCATCATTAACATTTTCTAACATTGTAAAAATAAAACACCCGTTTCAGGCTTGTATTCTTAAGCAGGGATCTCTACTAGTGGAATGCTCCTGTCAGTGCAAATGGAGGTAAGGGTGGGGTTATTTTTCTTTGCATGGCTTGTGCAAAGGGGTGCATGGCTTGTGGTTGTGTGATGACATGGTTTGGAGAAAAATGGGACAATTCCGAGAATATTCACCAGCATCACAAAAACATAGCTCATTGAAGCCAGCAAGAACAAATAAACCAACATGAAGTCAATTCACATTTGCAGGTTGATAGATGTTCATTCAGCTCTCCACATTCTCTTAAGTTATGGTCATAGGACCTTCATGAAACTGCAAAAGAAATTGCTATATTTTCTTTTACCTGAGAAAACACCTCTCTAGGAATTTCTAGGTCTCCTAGCACAGCTCTATGGTCAATTTCCCTGGAAGCTGATTATAGAATCACTTTGGAAGACCTAGAAATGCCTAGAGAGGTGTTCTCTCTAGAAATATCTTGGTCCTCCGGCATAACCAGTGGAAGTTGACAATACAGTAATACTGGGGGACTTAGAAAGAACATTTTAAATGAAAGCCACGAATAATTAAATCTGTAAAAGTCTAAACAACAAATGGCTGAAGGACTCTGATGTCCAGAAATTAGTTTTCTTTCCAGGATGCAGCAGAAAATAGTAACAGAATATTCTAAGCAGGGTTAGCCCTATCCTTTGGGGAAAGTGAGGTAGCTGCCCCAGAAAGAGACTTTTGAGTGTCATAATACAACAATAAATTGTTAGTTTGGTGTTTACTTGGTATATTTACTATCAAGGTTGGGAAGATGTGTTCATAAAATGTTGTAGGTCATGGTCAAAAATGTATTGAAACCTTTCTGTTATACAAATAGCTATCTAGGCTCCCATGCCTGGAGAAAAGAGAGGTGTGTGTGTATGCACACACACACACACACACAAAGTAAAGGTAAAGGTTTCCACTTGACATTAGTCATGTCTGATTAGGGGGTGCTGCTCATCTCCATTTCTAAGCCGAAGAGCTGGCATTGTCTGTAGATGTCTCCAAGGTCATGTGGCCAGCATGACTACATGGAGCACCGTTACCTTCCCACCAAAGTGAATCTTATTGATCTACTCACATTTGCATGTTTCTGAACTGCTAAGTTGGCAGGAGCGGGAACTAACAGTGGGAGCTCACCCCGCTCCCCAGATTCGAACTGCTGACCTTTCTGTCAGCAAGTTCAGCAGCTCAGTGGTTTAACCCGCTGCTTACATACATACATAAATAAATACAATAAATAATAGTTATTCGAATGCTAGAACTTGAAACGGCTCGTGTGACAATCGACTGAAATGTGATTCTAGCTTGTATATTTCTTTTTGTCCTCAAGTTAAAATATGTATGAAACAAAACCTAAGAATATTGTTAATATCTGAACATTACTGAGGCTTACAGAAAGTATTGTTACCCGGAATACCAGTCTGCTGCTGGTGAGATATAGAAATAGTTGAGATGGGACACAGGTGTTTTAGTCACAGCAACAAAATTATTTTCCGTCATACTACCATTCCCAATTTTAGAGTTATTTTGCAGTTACCACAGCTGCAGCATTTATACCCAACAGCAATTTAGACTTTCTACTACTTATGAAATTATTATTTTATTTATTTGTGTTTACTTAGTCCCAACAATGGTACTGTAATTTCAAAATGTCCTAAAATATGCTGTAAATTATTATGATGATAATGGAGTATCTATAAACATATAAATGTTTTTCTCAAAACAAAACAAAAGCTTTTTTTTTCACTCATGGTAGAATCTAGCTTCTTTGACAGAGTGATCAATGGGCTTGAAGATACAAAAACTTGAAAACCAATTGCTTTAGATGACATTTCCATGAGAGCAAAGGGAAAGCAGCTGAGCATCTAGAAAAGCTACTAAAATCAGTATGTGAATAATATATATTTCTTTTTCAGATAATAAGGTGGGTTTTTTTTATTAGGTTGGGATAACATTGACACGGCAGCTGAAGAGCCCTTTGGCAACAGAAAGGCTAATTACTTGCCATGAGGAAAAAGGGAACTTGTCATTTGGTTCTTCTGTCATCTCTAAGTTCACTAAATCACTATAATAAATCATATCCAATAGTGTTACAGTACTGTTTGAGTCAATATATGATATAAATAGAAAAAGTGATGTGTGTGATGTTACTGAAATACTATAGTTGGGAAAAGAGCCGTTTTTAATGGCTTACAGAAGAGAGACAAATCAGCAAGACTGAATGTATGCTTTAGGATCTGGATCTTTGTAGCAAGTCAGTCACACAAAAATACACAATGTAGTTCAGTAAAACAGAAATAGGACTTGTATTATTAGCAAAGCATTCAGTTTTTGCTTTTGTAAGTATCAAAGCTGGCTGTCTAAATAGGTTTTGGGATTCAAGGCTGAGTATTCAATGAATGCTTAAGAAGGGGAAAATTCTGTAGATGGTGACATTTGGCTGGCTAAATTCAAGAAATGTGAAAAGGAAGGAATTAAACGTGCAGACAATGACAAGGTTTTATCTTCAAAAGATGAAATCATGGGTTGTTGTATACAGCCACTTCACTGCAACCCCCTCTTTTGTTGTTTATTCGTTCAGTCGCTTCTGACTCTTCGTGACCTCATGGACCAACCCACGGCAAAGCTCCCTGCCAACGGTCGCCACCCCTAGCTCCTTCAAGGTCAAGCCAGTCACTTCAAGGATACCATCCATCCATCTTGCCCTTGGTTGGCCCCTCTTCCTTTTTTCTTTCATTTTCTCCAGCATCATTATCTTCTCCAAGCTTTCCTGTCTTCTCATTATGCAACTAAAGTACTTCATCTTTGCCTCTAATATCCTTCCCTCCATTGAGCAACCAGGAATTATTATTTGGAGTATGGGCTGGTTTGATCTTCTTGTGGTCCAAGACACTCTCAGAATTTTCCTTCAACACAACAGTTCAATAGCGTCTATCTTTCCTCACTCAGCTTTCCTTATAGTCCAACTCTCATATCCATAGGTTGCTGTGGGGAATACCATTGTTTTAACTATGCAGATCTTCATTGCCAGTATGATGTCTCTCCTCTTCACTGTTTTATTGAGATTGGTCATTGCTCTCCTTCCAAGAAGTAAACGTCTTCTGATTTTCTGGCTGCAGTCTGCATTAATCTTTGCACCTAGAAATACAAAGTCTGTTACTGCCTCCACCTTTTCTCCCTCTATCTGCCAGTTATCAATCAATCAATCTGGTTACCATCATCTTGGGTTGTTTTGGTGTTTAGCTGCAACCCAACTTTTGCACTTTCTTCTTTCACCTTGGTTAGAAAGCTCCTCAGCTCCTCCTCGCTTTCAGCCATCAAAGTGGTATCATCTGCATATCTAAGGTTGCTAATGTTTCTTCCAGCAATTTTAACTCCAATTTTAACTTGGATTCATCAAGCCCCATACGTTGCATGATGTGTTCTGCATACATGATGTGTTCTACATATTTTTTGTCTTTCTGCTTCTCTTCTCTTCTCCCCTGTTATACTCCAGGCCAGGAAAAGCCCTCTGACTTAAAAACACCACACAGCTGAGTAAAATAATAAAAAAGCATTAGCAATAAAAACACTTCATAGAAATAGGTAAATCAAAGTAGGTAGAAAGATAAGCAGGAACAAATAATCCAGGAAATAAGTCCAACAGAGTTTATGGAAAAACTAACACAGGAACTTCCAAGGTAAAACTCCAAACCTGAATCATGAAAACAAACAAGGCATAACTTGAATCTATCCAAGGCAAGGCTACAAGGTTCAGGACAAACGTCTTAATTCAATTCCAATGTTGCTTCATCTGGCTACAGATTCTGTATGTGGCACTTTTAACCCCTAATCTACTCTATGACCCAACCTGTCAGAAAAGGATTTCTTTGCAGCCTTGTCTCTCTTATCAGTTTTTCTCTCAGCCTGGTAAAATGCCTGAGAGATTGGTGTGTTTGCCTGTTCTGTCTGAAAACATGCCTTCTATCTTCTGGCTCATTAACTTCTGCAGCTGGGCCAAGTGCTGAGCTTTTTTCAGGCTCAAAGTCCTGTGAATTCTTTGGTAACAATTCAAGCCGTCTTCCAGGGACCATACCACCATCCTCAAACTCTTCAGGAACATTCTCATCAGCAAATACACTTTGAACAGGAATCCTATTGTCATTCTCTGCATCTAAAGCACCTTCATAATTAAAAACAGCACTATCATTCCCAACATCCAGAGTACCCTGATCACTAGACACAATCACAGGCTGAATTCCAGCATCCCCCTTTCTATTGTGTGCAAATAAACATATTTGCTTCTTTTGTTTCATGGTATATCAGAGAGTTTGCAATAATTATGCTTGCCCAAGTTTGTTTTGTCTATGTATATATAATTGATTGTGACTTCTGAAATGGGGATAAAGGCTTGTCATTTGATCCCTACCATATTCAGATAGAGCTGGGGTAATATAGCTACAGTGCTGAAAGTGTATGAAATACTGAGTTCAATGGAACTGTAGTCTGACTCAATATAAAATAGGTTTCCATGATCCTGCTAGGCTTATAAATGATATTCTCTTCATTCTACTTTGCTTTGCCAGACATTCTGCTTTTGAAGTTGACAATTGCAGAGGTGAAAAAGAAAGAAATACCAATAAATGAAGTTAACTAGGACAACATGCCAATGGGGGGGGGGGGGCAAACAGCATATGTATGCCTTGGGTAAGACTAGTAATGGGAGCACATTTTCTTTAAGTTGTCTGATGCTGTCTCTGTGGCATCCCTAAGCTGGAGCCCACTCACACTATGAAATTTTAGTGCTATGGTTCCACTTTAATTTTCAATTACTTCGCTCTAATTCTTTTTTTCCCCCAAATGATATACATGTTAACTAGTTTTTACAATTATTGTATGACTCATAATTGGAGAAATATATGTGGATCTGTGCTTGCCCGCAGGCGTGTTAGCCTGTGGGAAGGTGGATGGGGCATTGAAACTCTGTTTTCTGTCCTCATACAACTTAGTTTGCAATGCAAGTTTTCAGTTAGGAGAACTTTCCAAGGTGCTGAATTCTTAAATTCTTAGAAATGAAGAGATATTAAAAATTGGTTCAGGTGAACCAGTGCAAAGTGGTTGAATGCTTTAATTGACATGCTTCCACCCAGTGGAGTCCTGGGATTTGGAGTTCAGGAGATGGCATCTAGAATACTCAGCCAGAGAGCTCCCCTGGTGTTTTTGACCAAACTACAAAGCCCAGGATTCCACAGGATGCAGTCATGGCAGTTAAAGCGGAAGCATAGCACTATAATTGTGTAGTATGGATGGGCTTTGGACTGTGTCATATTGATTTCAACTTGTTTAGTCAGAATTATTATGCACCCTGATGGCTTCAAGTGGCTAGCATATGTGCCATTCCTCCCACAGTTGCTAATATTATCCTAGAAGTGCCTTTTCTGCTGTGCAAAATTGCCTGCACCAGAAACATGCAGCTTTCCTAGTCAACCATCCTTGGTTCTGAGATCCCCTCAAAATGTGGCATAAAATACAGTGGCTTGCAGACCCTGGCACATGTTCTACCTGCATTTTTTGCATTTTTCTCTTCCCACTCCATCACAGAAAGGGACGTTTTGAGATATTGCCTGGTACACACTGCTCCTTCTTTCAGCACAGGAGCACAGCCAGGGAATTCCTGGTCTTCCATATTACCCAGCACCTGTCACCTGGAGTTAATATCTGGTGTCTCCTGGCAGTGGTGGGTGCAACCTGCTGAGATGGTTGCAAAAAAAAAAAAAATAAATAAAAAGAGAGAGAGAGAGAGAGAGAGAGAGAAGTGCTGATGCTAACTATTGTCATTTTTGAAATTGGAAATAACTATTAATTTGGTTTGCTGGTGGTGCCGTGGGTTAAACCGCTGAGCTGCTGAACTTGCTGATTGAAAGGTTGGCAGTTTGAATCCAGGGAGCAAGGTGAGCTCCTGTTGTTAGGCCTAGCTTCTGCCAACCTAGCAGTTTGAAAACATGCAAATGCAAGTAGATCAGTAAGTACTGCTTCAGCGGAAAGGTAACGGTGCTCCATGCAGTCATGCTGGCCACATGACCTTAGAGGCATCTATGGACAACGCCGGCTCTTTGGCTTAGAAATAGAGATGAGCACCACACCCCAGAGTTGGACACGACTAAACTTAATGTCAGGGGAAACCTTTACCTTTTTGTTTTGCTCTGTCTAAATAACAAATAGATTGAAACTAAATTCATTCATATAAAATACTAGACAACTATGATTACAATAATTTTCAAGTACAATTCAGAGTAAGCTGGATCTCAAATTTGGCTAGATTTACAGAAAGTTATTCTTGTTACTGTATTTTTGGAGTAAAGAATAGAAAAGCCCTTTTCTAAAAAGGCATTTAATCCTGGAATGGTCCAAAACAAGAGATAATAAGGTCCACCAACCATTGCACTCAACCTACTCCCAGCTCAACTATTCAACTTGATCTTTATGAAACAAATTGCAATAAATGCAATTTGTTTCATAAAGATCAAGTAGACAGAACATATTTTAAAGAACAAAAATAACTTTCTGGCCTTGCATTGCACATTTTAGTGCAAATATTAAGACACACATATTAAGACACCCAAATACTTTATCTCTTCCTTGAAAAGAAAATATTTCAATCTTTGGGTAATTTTTGTTCACTTCAACTTCCAAAATTCTATATACAGCATTCTATTTGAGTCGATGTGACAGTGTACCACACAAAATAAGCCATCTTGTAACTATGGATTATTGTACTGCAAGGGGCGGGTGTGTGTGTTAAAATTGATGAACTTTGAGGTCCTTCCAGTTCTAAAATTCTATAGATTCATTGGACAGAATTATAAGATTGAAATCTAACTTCTTCATAATGTTTGTGAAGTTACCATGACACAATTGAAGTCTTCTAATTTAATCTATCAAACAGGATTGTTGCTAGAATGCATAGAATGCATAGACAGTCTCTATGTTCATGTCAAAGACTCTACTCTTCCCACATCCACTTTGCTTGGTTACTGGGGTGTTCCAGTGAGGATGTGCAATTTGGCACAAAACCATGCAGTTTTCCTGTCCTGTTTTTTGCTAAAACCTCATTCTGTTTACTGAGAAATTGCTGAAATTGGGGGTGGGGGTGGGGAGCATTTTTGTTAGAGAAAGATTTGCCCCATTGGCTACAATGGGGAAACTTTAGAGGATCATTTCTCAGTCATTTTAGGTCTATCCGCATGAAACAGAGGCTGGATGGCCATCTGTCAGGGGTGATTTGAATGCAATATTCCTGCTTCTTGGCAGGGGGCTGGACTGGATGGCCCATTAGGTCTCTTCCAAGTCTTTGATTCTATGATTCTATGAAACCTACCTCAGTTGTAAACCACATTTATGACTGCAGGCCTACCAAGTTTAATAATAATAATGATAATAATAATAATGCTAATAATAATAATAATAATTCCAACCCGCACCTCTCCCCCCGAAGGGACTCAGTGCGGCTTCCAAATGTAACACAAACAAGGCAACATTCAATGCCATAAAAAAATCTCTGAACCAGTTGAAGCTTCTGAACTATCTTCAAAGGCAGCCCCTGGTAGAGAGTGTTACAGTAATCTAAATGGAATATGACCAAAGCATGGACTGCCATGGCCAGATTTGGTATCACAAGGTATGGGCACACAAGTTTTAATTGTGCAAAGGTGCTCCTGGCCACTGCCAACACCTGAAGTTCCAAGGTCAGTGATGAGTCCAGACTGTGAACTTGCATCTTCAGGAGGAGTGTGACCCCATCCAACACAGGCTGTAATCCCACACCCTGGTCTACCTTACAATTGACCAGAAGTACCTCTGTCTTGTCTGAATTTAATTTCAACTTGTTGGTCCTCACCCAGTCCAATTCTGATGACAGACACTGGATCAGAATCAGGATGGCATTCTTGGCTTTAGGAGGAAAGGAGTAATAGAGTTGGGTGTCATCTGCATAAATCTGACACAAAACTCCAAAACTCTGCCTCAATCCCTGGCTCCTCTGAGAGATCATCAATGTCAGGAGATGCATATTCCTGAGTTTGCCTCCTCCTTTCCATTTGAGTAATTTGATTCTACATGGTGAAGTATCATAGCAATAAATATCAGATACACTTGCAACCTAGCCTCATCTTTTCTTAGGTAAAGGTAAAGGTTTTCCCCTGACATTAAATCCAGTCATGTCTGACTCTGGGGGTTGGTGCTCATCTCCATTTCTAGGCCAAAGAGCCGGCGTTGTCCATAGACACCTCCAAGGTCACGTGGCTGGCATGACCTCATGGAGCGCCGTTACATTCCCGCCGGCATGGTACCTATTAATCTATTCACTTTTGCATGTTTTCGAACTGCTAGGTTGGCAAACTTTGGGGCTGACAGCGGGAGCTCATGCTGCTCCCTGGATTTGAACCTGCAACCTTTCAGTAAACAAGTTCAGCAGCTCAGCAGTTTAACCCACTGCGCCATTGGGGGCTCCTTAATGGATCCTTAACTAGCATCTTTCCTTAATGGGTCCATATTTCCCAAGTACTGGGTTTTTGACATCCCAAACAGTTTAGATAACATACAAGCTTTCCAATGTTCAAATAATAGATGTCCTTAAAATAGGGATACTTGGCAGACCTATAAGGGGCAGGATTTCAGACACTCAAATTTAAAAAGGGATGCCTGCCAAGCTAACCATAATCATGAACGTGTGTGCTATGGACATTGTTTTAAGGTGTCAGCCACCCTTAAAAAAAGTTATGTTCCTTGTCAGAGACATTATCTACAAATGCTCAAAATCTTCATTTTACTCTCTGTAAATCTAGCATGACATTATATATGCTGAGGGTTTTTAAAGAAATACTTATATTTTCAATTAAAGCACTAGGTGGCAGTATGATTTTTCCTTAGGGCTAATGGAACACTTTTGAGATATAGAATAATGCCGCAGCATAGAATTGAAAGGGTTTGGGCAGAATATTTACCTTTCACACGATCTTAGGGATGTTGGGGGATGAATCCACAAGCCAGACGTATAATTAGAGGTTGTGAGCTGGCATACAACAATTTACAAGAAGTCAGAATTTGGATCTGAGAAGTCAAGTATTCTCTATTCTTCCTGCTATAAGAATTCATGAGCCAGAGATCTGGGTCATTGGTTCTACCAGTGTTGAGAAAGCAAATGCAAAAGAATCAAGAAAATGGATAGACAGAGCAAAGCCTGGACACATGAAAATAAGCCAGGAGCAAAATAGGAAGCTAACTAGTAAACAGCTGGGTCAAGGTTATGAAAAACTTCCACCAATTGCACTCAAAGGGGTTAGCTGCCAAATTACTGCACGGAATGATGCAGTGTCCTGTGCTGAACGTGAATACTCCTGGTTGGCCAAGAGATTGTTTTTGCCTGTCAAAAGAAGTGAGTTATGGTGTTACATCTAGTCTTGGCAGAAACATGATCTCACTGTCTACATTTTCCCCTGCCTTTCATTTCATTGCATGAACAGCTGTATACATTGCCAGCACATCAGGACCAAATGCTGGCAAATCAAAGTCAATGAGGAATGAGACATACACAATAGGGCCAATGCATTTGGTACGGGTGTTGCTGATCAAGAAAGAAAATGTTTAAGTGTCTGACCAAATGTATTACTTGGTACCTTGGTTCTCTAGGCATATAAACTGACACCAAATCATTTCTCTGGCCAAAGGCCCAACACTCAGAATCTCGATTCATCTTTTATTTGCTATGATTTAGCATGTTTTCTGATTCTAAATCTTTTCATTCGAAGGAAAATGCTCTCTGACCAGATTAATGTGTCCCCTCTTTTCTGCCAAATGACTGGCAGAAATGCCTAATTAAAATGAGCTATGTAGGAGCACAGATGAGCATTAGATATCAAATACCACAGGAACGGCAACATGTTTGGTTCCAGCTTCAGATTTCTCAAGCAGAAATATCTCAACAGATTTTATTTTTCTTCTTGCCAATCATCTGGAATGAATTTTTTCTCAATGGCAATCATATATTTGTGACATATAGATAGATAGATAGATAGATAGATACAATATAGATATATAGATGTACAATGTATTGTCAAAGGCTTTCATGGCTGGAATCACTAGGTTCTTGTGGATTTTTTCGGGCTATAGAGCCATGTTCTAGAGGCATTTCTCCTGACGTTTCGCCTGCATCTATGGCAAGCATCCTCAGAGGTAGTGAGGTCTGTTGGAATTAGGACAATGGGTTTATATATCTGTGGAATGGCTGGGGTGGGGCAAGGAGCTCTTCCCTGCTGCAGTTAGGTGTGAATGTTTCAGCTGATCAGAAGTAGAAGTAGTCTGCAGTGCCTTTCATGTTCCTTGATGCGTGTCTGGGCGCTGCGTTAGGGACATACATAGGGACCACCAAACGCAGCACCCAGACATGCATTAAGGAACATGAAAGGCACTGCAGACTACTTCAACCAGAGAAGTCAGCCATAGCAGAGCACCTGATGAACCAGCCTGGACACAGCATATTATTTGAGAACACAGAAATGCTGGACCACACCAACAACCACCATGTCAGACTACACAGAGAAGCCACTGAAATCCACAAGAATGTGGACAATTTCAACAGAAAGGAAGAGACCATGAAAATGAACAAAATCTGGCTACCAGTATTAAAAAAACTCTAAAATTACAACAGCAAAACAACAGAGAGGAAACAACCAGGCACAGATTAACACCTCCCAGCAAGAGATTTTCCCAGGCTCAGGCAGGCCTTCAAATGCGAATGAAGGTGATCAGCTGAAACATTCACACCTAACTGCAGCAGGGAAGAGCTCCTTGCCCCACCCCAGCCATTCCACAGATATATAAACCCATTGTCCTAATTCCAACAGACCTCACTACCTCTGAGGATGCTTGCCATAGATGCAGGCGAAACATCAGGAGAAATGCCTCTAGAACATGGCTCTATAGCCCGAAAAAACCCACAAGAACCTATATAGATGTAGTTTGCTATGCATCACTTTGCAACACAGTAATTCAGTTTTACTAGTAAACTAGAGGTAAACCAATGCCTTATGAGAGAAAAGGACATTCATACATAAATTATTATAACAAAATGAAGACATAACATACACACCTAGGAAGAGGAAAACATAATATATTTCCAAGATTTTGTCATTTCTCTTTTAATTTGCATGACACACCTACACACTGTTGCTAATACATTAGTGGGCCATGACAAACATTTCATAAAGTTCTGCTCTATAGAGTTTGAAGAAAAGTTACATCTTTAGATTACAGAACCCCTCAGTTAGCATGACATTGTGAGAGCTGTAGTCTTAAAAATACAATTTTTCAAGATTTGTTTCTGTATTCCTCACTTCAGTATGTTGAGGAGAGCTGATTCATTCACAGTTTCCTTTACTAATTAGAAAGTTTACCATTAGGATCTAGTTCAGAAGCTGTTGCTTAATAACTGAGGCATAGTGTGGAGATGACTGTAACCATAGTATACTGATTTTATGAAGGGGAATGGGATTGTTGTGAATGGGATTATGACCAGCCCTTGCTTCTCTATGTGACAATGTGGTACAACTCATTTTGTTTTTGTTGTTGTTGTTGTTGTTGTTGTTGTTGTTGTTGTTGTTGTTGTTGTTGTTGTCTGCCTTGAAGTAGTTTCCAACTTATGGCAACTCATGTAGTTTTCAGGTTCTGAGAGCATGTGACTTGCCCAAGGTCACCTCGAGGGCTTCTATGGTCAAGCAAGGACTCCTAGGAAGAGGAAAATATTTTTTTCCAGAAGTCTTGCAAAAATAGTGTATATGTTGAAAAATATGCATGTTGTAAGCCATTAAGAATTTTTTTTTAAAAAAAATAGCATTATTATATTCAGGAAGTGGGTAGCCTTTCTTTCCTCAGTGACACACCGGTGTGATTCAAGGGTTTGGGAACTGGAACCTTCTTGATGCAGAAGCACTTGTATTCCTTACAACAAATCAACATATGCCTAGCACAATGAACAATCTTCCAGAGTTCCTAAACAGCAGAACAGCACCCTGGTGGTGATGTATCTCTCCATATGTGAAAGATCAGGTTCATTTGAGTTGTAAAACTGAACTGTAATATCCCAGAAAGTGTAACACTACAAAGATCCCTCATCCATACAACAATACTCAAATACACTTTATCAGTGGGGAGGTGTATGCACATCTTAATGTTCAATCTCTATTATTATGCTTACAAGAGCCTTCTTTTTTGGCACAACTGGTGGCATATTGTATCTCATTGCTATCAGTGCTTCCAGTGACTTGGTTGGGAGATTCTGGGAACTGAAGTCCAAAAAATAACTTTCTGGGTTTTTTAAACATATTCTCCAAGTCAGAATGTTCCACTTGCAGAATGGATGACATTTAGATAAAAAGCAATTTCCCAACAGAGATAATTTAAATTTATTCAGCTTAGGTTACTTAGCAAGCACAGAATAAGCTTAACAACAATGCTCAGAACAGACCCTCAGTCAAAACAATTGCTCTCTGATGCTAGAACAAAGCAGAAGAAGAATGTTTGAGTTGACAGTGCTTGTGCTTCCAGAGCAATTATAAGATATATACGGTAACATTGTGCCCAAGAGGTTTTCTAAGTTTCTGCTAAGATATAGGTTTTAATAGAAAACTAGCATCTTAATGATTAGTATGCTTATCTAGCTTCCACCAGGCAGATATTCAATTAACCTCCCTTTGGGATCTTCCGACACACCAGATCAATGGAAAGACTTCTCTTGACCTTAAAGGGCTAGTGGAAGCTTCTGTTCTTAATCTGAATCAATAAGCATTACCTCATTAAGAAATGTGATCCACGACTCTAAATGGGAGATGAGATTGGATCCTAATTCAATGCTGCCCTCCTTATTGTTAGTCTTAAACCATCAGATTCAGTGTGAACTACAATTACAGTAGAGTCTTGCTTATCCAACATAAATAAGCCGGCAGAACGTTGGATAAGCAAAAACATTGTATAATAAAGAGGGATTAAGGAAAAGCATATTAAACATCAGATTACATTATGATTTTACAAATTAAACAACAAAACATCATGTTTTACAACAAATCGATAGAAAAAGCAGTTCAATACATGGTAACGTTATATAGTAATTCCTGTATTTACAAATTTAGCACCAAAACTAAACTGTGGATCCAAGCAGGAGCCAGACTGCATTGGATAATACAGAATGTTGGATGAGCGAAGGTTGGGTAAGTGAGACTCTATTGTAATAGCTTCAAAATAGGATTTATTGTGGAGATGCTGCTTCTGTTCTTACTGAATTTTTCTCTCCTACAGAAGTGCCATCTCCTCTCTTTGCATCTGGTTCACCTGGTTACACACATATTTTGTAGAATGTGTTTTATGAGATGGATTACTTAAAAATAAACCATACATATATGAATGATATGAACTAGTTTATGGCTGGGGTCCCTTGGTTATTTTCTTTCAGGTCTTTCTTTGTGCTCGACACAAGTGATGTCTGAATAGGAACAGTGCACTAGAGGTAAATTTTGCAATGCAGATGCTCTTCATAACAACATACAACTAACAAGAGTCTAAAAATGCAAGCAGCTGTCAACATTATTGGTTCAAAAAGTTTTATTAGCACCAGGATCAGATGTTTTGTAAAGCAAATAGGTCTCAGGTGAGAGCAAGCATGGTGTCAGTGACTTGAGAGTTGGACTAGGAATCTGTTGAACAGAGCTGAACATAATGGAAATGTGTTGGGTGATCTTGGGCAAGACACAGTCTCTCAGCTTCAAATGAAGGCAAAGGCAATTGTTCCTGGGAAAAATTACTGCCCTGGAACTTTCAAAGAGCCACACAAAGCACCTAAAATTAAAGGAAGGAGAGAAAAAATTAGTAAGAACCCCCCCCCCCCCCCAAATAAATAGGAAGCCGTGCCTGACAAGATCTGCTTCTGGCATTACAAAATGAGTATTTTGAAAATGTTAAATATTTCTACCCCTCGGGACCAATTTAAAGGCTGAATGCCACTTCTGGGGTACATCTACACTGTAGAATTAGTGCAGTTTGACACCACCTTAATTGTCATGGCTCAATTATATAAAATACTGGGAATTGTAGTTTGCCATGGTGCCAGTACTCTTTGGTAGAGAATGCTAAAAACCATATAAAACTACAGATCCCATGATTCAACTACATGGAGCCATGGCAGGTAATGTGATGCTAAACTGCATTAATTCTACAGTGTAGATGCACTCCTTGATGCCCCCAAGAGGGACAAATCACTGGGAGGGGAGAAAAATGTTAATCTTGGGAATTTGGAGGGCTAGAAAAGCAACCTGGAAGGGCCACCTGTAGCCCCAGAACTACACTTTGCCTACTTGCTGGTATAAGACATCATATGATATCGCCTCTAGGAAGACTAGCAAAATGTGGTTACAAGATTATTGAAGTTGGCCACCCTTGATTTAAGAGAAATAGCATCCAAACAAAATGCTTTGGAGAGCAAGTCAAGACAAATTTGTATCATTACAAAACTGCACAGCACCGTAGGATGTTATTTCCTTCTCCTGCCCTTTCTGGGGGAAAACACCCACTTTGATAACATTAGGGAGGAAAAGACTGTTAATGCTTGCCTGATATAATCAGAGACACTAAACACAGTGTCCTTCATTATAAGATGATTTTGATAATGTTCCAGAGGAAAATGTACTTTAACAAAGCTCCCAGACATCATGGAGTCAAATGCAACACAATAACATTGATGGCTCAGTTAGCAGATCTTAAACTTAGTGCCATCTGATAAAGTCAATAAAGCGAGGTGATTGGAGTCTAGCTAAAAGAAACTACAGTAAATGACTGCGCTGAAAGGCAAGAAAAGCTTGATGGAGGGAAGAAAATGACACTGGAGATCTGGTTTTGCTGTACAAACAATAACTAAATGCAGTTGCCGGGTGAAGCAATCCATCTATTTTGTCGATTCTTTACCCCCTGCCCAAACAAGCATTTGAAATTACTTACAGATTTTCTGCTGTGGGGAAAGAACAGCAAAGATGCCGCATTTTGTACAAAATGGAACTACAAGGAAAAGCATTTGGGCTTAATTTATCTCTGATTCAATACTGTCCAATTGCTTTGGAAAGTAAACCTCAAAGTGCTTTACTGGCACATGCTCAGTATTTTTTTTAAAACAGGTTTCTTTCTGAGCATAGTCTGAAGATGTGTCTGCTTTATCCCCCTTCCTTTCTGACATGCAGCTGAGCAAATGTGGCTCTGCAAAACATCTTGTGCAGGGATACTTTGATCCTCCCTCCGATGGGTAAAGGTGAAGGACCACAGCACCTGTCAACCTGCTGAATTTTGAAGACAGCAGATGGCTTTCCTATACTTGTTAATTGCAACAACAGTGAAGAGCTGGAGCAGCTTGTCTTTGAAGGCTGCACAGGTCAGATCAACACCTGGCTGCTATGATCTACATATGAGGAATATAATCTTAGTACAAGAGAGTTCACCCGCATGAGGATCTTTGGTCGCATTGATCTGACATTTATTTGAATGCATTGCAGTAAACACTTGACTGCCTTAAGACCCATTTACACTGCCATATAAAATCCAGATTATCTGCTATGAACTGGATTATATGGCAGTGTAGACTCATATAATCAAGTTCAAAGCAGATAATGTGAATTCTCTGCTTTGTTAATCTGAATTATATGGCAGTGTAGAAGGGGCCTCAGAGGCATCTTGTGAATGCCTGACAACTAACCTCAAATACACTAGTTCATGTTAGTGGTCATTTACATCTGATTATTAGCAATCTCATCTGTATGTCAAAAAGAGGAGGAAGTAGACATAAATGCTAATAAGCATGTCTAAAGTACAATAAAAACTTTGAAAAAAATCAATTATTCATAATAATAATAATAATCCCAAATCCCAAAAAAATTATTTGCTACAACTATAATGGTAATGTTTGAAATTACTTTGCTGTCTCAAAAAACCCCCCAAAAAAACCAACCTAAAATGGTTAATTTTAGCTGGGTTGATAAAATAATCGGAGTACAAAAGTAAAAACTAATATTTGAGTCATGTGATATTTCTTTCCCAAGATTTAGTGAAGCCAGCTCCCATAGTTATGAGTAACTAAAAATCCCAGTTATAGTGAAAAAAGCAATGTTCTTACTCCTTCATGACTTATCCTAATTATACCTTTTTTACTGGGAAAAGGATCAAGTCACTCATTGTACAAGATGAGAGTAATTCAGTGTTTGTTGTTGGTTTCTTCCAAGCTCTGCCACCTATGGACAAACATAAGCCCTCTATCAGGGAAAAAGCTGAATTTTCAATAAACACCATGGATTGCTTAGTGGTAACATGCATTTCCTACTTAAGATTGTTGACTAGAGATGTTTGCAAACATTTATGTAACCAAACCCTCAAACAAAAGCAAATTTTTACATCTCTTCTATAGACTATAGAGACATTTGTATTTTTAATGCATTCATATTTTCTAGCATGCAAGTAAAAAATAGTACTTCAATGTAAAAACTACTGTATATTATGTCTCTCCTGAACTATTTGGGTTGCAAGCTATTCCTTGAGATTTCATGGTCAGAATTTGAGATCTGCAGTACATCCTTGTCATGTCATAAGAGTTAGGGCAGGCAAGGGTTTGGGAAATGAGTCAGTACTGCTATTGGAAAACAGGTTAGAGATTGATCCACATATATCGGTGTATTGTTAATATACAGGTTCCTGGTTCAGCCCTGCTAGATAGCCATTCTTGTTTTGGTGGTCCTCACCAAGCCTGAAAGAACTCCTGGCCTTCCAGGAGTGTCGTTGCTAACATTGCAACCCCATTCTCTCTTTGAGTCACATGGGCACCCTTGTTAATATCAGCAATGGCACCCCAGGATTTCCAGGAATTCTTTGGGGCTCTGTGGCCACCATAAAAATAGCAGTAGAATGACCAAAGTAGGTGCCATCCTTCTGTCTCCATGTCACGGAGCACAGGGAAACTGGGGTGGTCATGTAAACAGCAAGGGAAGTTCCAACTCAGATACCCCTGAAGTGCAGAGCATTTCTTGACTTTGGCTAATGCAGGGTAAAATCACATTTACTGACATTGTCTCAAGTTGAGAGTGAGAAGGACCTGCACATCATGTGTATGCCATAGAGCTGATTCTCAACCAGTTTGAGTTAGATGGTCTGTGTAGATGTGCCCTTGGGTCCCATCAACTGGATATCACAGTATAATAACACTATAAGGGTGTAGTGCAATAGAACCCAAACTGAAGCCATAGTGTGTGTTAATAATTGTGCATGAAATGGCCCCAAGAGAAACAACATTCTTTAAAACATCAGCCATTTCCCTGGGACCTGACTAATGCTTGTGGTCCGTGGTCTAAACCTTTCAAGAAACCTTTCAAGAAACTAATTAATAGTGTTCCTGTGAAATCCAGTGAGATTTAATTCAGAGTGAATGCTACGGCTTAGCCTTTGCAAAAGTGAGGAAATAATAGAGAACAAAGTGCTTCTAATGTGGAGATATGTTGTTGTTGTTCATTCGTTCAGTCGTTTCCGACTCTTTGTGACTTCATGGACCAGTCCACGCCAGAGCTCCCTGTTGGTCGTCACCACCCCCAGCTCCTTCAAGGTCAATCCAGTCACTTCAAGGATACCATCCATCCATCTTGCCCTTGATCGGCCCCTCTTCCTTTTACCTTCCACTTTCCCCAGCATAATTGTCTTCTCTAAGCTTTGCTGTCTCCTCATGATATGGCCAAAGTACTTCAACTTGGTCTCTATTATCCTTCCCTCCAATGAGCAGCCGGGCTTTATTTCCTGGAGGATGGACTGGTTGGATCTTCTCGCAGTCCAAAGCACTCTCAGAACTTTCCTCCAACACCACAGTTCAAAAGCATCGATCTTCCTTCGCTCAGCCTTCCCTAAGGTCCAGCTCTCACATCCGTAGGTTACTACAGGGAAAACCATGGCTTTGACTATGCAGATCTTTGTTGCCAGTCTGATGTCTCTGCTCTTTACTATTTTATCGAGATTGGACATTGCTCTCCTCCCAAGAAGTAAGCGTCTTCTGATTTCCTGGCCACAGTCTGCATCTGGAGTAATCTTTGCACCTAGAAACACAAAGTCTGTCACGGCCTCCACGTTTTCTTCCTCTATTTCCCAGTTGTCAATCATTTTTGTTGCCATAATCTTGGTTTTTTTTATGTTTAACTGCAACCCAGCTTTTGCACTTTCTTCTTTCACCTTGATTAGAAGGCTCCTCAGCTCTTCCTCGCTTTCAGCCATCAAAGTGGTGTCATCTGCATATCTAAGGTTGTTATTGTTTCTTCCAGCAATTTTCATCCCAGCCTTGCATTTCTCAAGCCCCACACATTGAATGATGTGTTCTGCATACAAGTTGAATAGGTTGGGTGAGAGTATACAACCCTGCCATATGCCTTTCCCAATCTTGAACCAGTCTTTTGTTCCATGGTAAGTTCTTACTGTTGCTACTTGGTCCTTATACAGATTCCTCAAGAGAGAGATATGGTGATTTGGTATGCCCATACCACCAAGAACTTGCCACAATTTATTATGATCCACACAGTCAAAGGCTTTGGAATAGCCAATGAAGCAGAAATAGATTTTTTTTGAAACTCCCTGCCTTTCTCTATTATCCAGCAGATATTGGCAATTTGGTCTCTTGTTCCTCTGCCTTTTCTAAACGCAGCTTGTACATCTGGCAACTCTTGCTCCATGTATTGCTGGAGTCTTCCTTGCAGGGCCTTGAGCATTACCTTACTGGCATGAGAAATAAGGTCCACTGTATGGAAGTTTGAGCAGTCTTGAGCATTTCCCTTTTTTGGTATGGGGATATAAGTGGATTTTTTTCCAGTCTGAGGGCCATTCTTGTGTTTTCCATATTTGCTGGCATATGGCATGCATCACCTTGACAGCATCATCTTTCAAGATTTTAAACAGTTCAGCTGGGGTCCCATCATCTTCTGCTGCCTTATTGTTAGCAATGCTTCTTAAGGCCCATTCAAACTCGCTCCTCAGGATGTCTGGTTCTAATTCATTCACCACACCGTCAAAACTATCCTGAATATTATTATCCTTCCTATAAAGATCTTCTGTATAGTCTCTCCACCTTCTCTTGATCTCTTCAGCTTCTGTTAGGTCCCTGCCATTTTGTTTCTTATCATGCCAATTTTTGCCTGAAATTTACCTCCAATGTTTCTAATTTTCTGGAAGAGGTCTCTGGTCCTTACTATTCTGTTGTCTTCTTCCACTTCCATGCATTGCTTGTTTTAAAATAGTTCTTTATCTCTTCTGGCTAACCTCTGGAATTGTGCATTTAATTGGGCATATTTCCCCTTAGCCTTTGCAAAAGTGAGGAAATAATAGAAAACAAAGTGCTTCTAATGTGGAGATTACTTTTTTCAGTGTTAAATAACTACAGACACGTCAGGAGAGAATGCTTCTAGAACATGGCCATACAACCAAAAAAAAAAAAACAACCCAACCCCAGACAGATGAGGAACAGGCAGTGATGACAAATGTACAGTGGTAGGTAGCAATCTTCAATATCAAGTGATTCCATTGGAAACAAAAAACACTATGGAAATTCTTCTGCCTTTTAGATTGTATGAAAATAGGGTTTTATCAGGAGACAATAGAATGTGGTTTCAATTTTGGATCCAGCTACCCTCCAATCTGTCATCTTTAGAAGTTAATAGCAGAAGATAGCTAAATATTTGGCAAAGGCCTCAGTATTTGCTGCATGGAGTCAATCCTGTTTGTTATTTCCCATAAATCAGCTTTGGCTATATGATGGTAGACTTGGTAATGCAGTCACAGCTTGATAAACCGCTAATTTGTTTCAGATGAGAAGCAACAGTAATGCAAAATCAGAATCAATTATCTTGGAAAGAGAAGATGTACATCTCAGAGATTGGGTGACTCAGGAGATAGATAATATGTTTCAAAATGAGCAATTTTCTACACTGTTGTTCTTGATCTAAAGTGCCACAGAGGCACTTTTTTGTAGTATCAGTGCTGGCACCCAATAAGCCATTTGAGATTACAATCTTAAATTTGTTTTATCCTCATTAAAGAGTTTGGCACCGGAAAGGATGTGCACTTCGGCTTTTCTGTTCTCATTACCATTTGAAATGTGTTGCTGGCCTTATTACTTTTGTTTCACGCACAGTTTCATTGTACTTTTGTTCAATAAATAAATAAACAACAAGAAAAAAGGGTTAAGATCTAAATTTAGAGAGCCAATGACTGAATTAAATCTTTCGTTTAAAGGCCAAGCACTAAAAAAGATGCATAGAATTTCTCCTGATTCTTCTTGCGGGTATGCTCTGGGCATGAAAATTCTCTATCTGAAAAATCAAAGGCAATGTGTGTTTGTGTGCCTTCTGGACACACACAGAAACTTTGTTCACCTTTGGGTCCTGAAGTCTCACCTGTCGCACCTCAGAGTAGAACCACCCTGCTTAAGACCCCAAAGAACACTCCAGCAGTTGTCTTTGTAGTTTTATTTAAAATAAAAGATAAAAAGTTCAAAAAGCAAAAATATATTTCAAAAGATCAATCCAAGAAAACATAGGCAAACAAGATCCATGAAAACACAGGCAAGGTAAAGTGCCTTAAATATATGACAAAGTCCTAAAAACATGAACATGAAAAGCTACAAGATAAATCCCAAAGTCTCTTGGTTAAAGTGTGAAGTTGCTCTGACACAGGGGCACATTCAAAGAGTCTGTTTAATATCCTTGAGTCAGCATGAAGGCATTCCTATGGCCTAGGGCCTCTCTCTCGCCTCCCAGTGATCCTGACACTCTTTCACACTTTCAATTCCAAGCGATCAGCCCTATCTAAATCACCGGCCCCATCAAAGTCAAATCCCTTGTTAACTGGCTGAGAACTTTCCTCCCTTCCTACATCCTCCCTTCCTTCACCTGGCTCTCACTCTCAGATGTTTCACTTTCCCCAGCGTCAACACTTGCTGTGGGAAACTACTGAACTTCGGCCCCCTGATCCTGGTCTTCCTCGTCTAACACAGGAACATCCTTGCTTCCCATCTAATCATCCCCATCAGAATCATTGATACTATCACTCTGTGATTCCAGCTGAGTTACAACAACACCATCTATTATTTTATTGTTTGTCAAATTTTCAAAAAGCCCACCCTTTATGAAACAACTTCAGTGAAATTCTGTTGGGGCCAGCTCTATCTTTATACAGACTGTAGCAGTTGTCAGGTGTCAGAAAAGGAGAGCAGATATTTGGGAATTTGGTTTTTTTAAATTTGTTATTGTTAATTTGTGTTAATTTGTTATTGTTGGGGTTCAGCCTGATCCTGATTGGTGTGAACCGGATTCTCTGATAGTTTTTCCAACTGAGCAAGCTCTCCCTGACCCTGACAGTGTGGAATCTGTTTTTGATGCAGAGGTCAGCAGGGATGAAAATGAAACTCAACAGCTGGAGGAAAATGTTCTGGAAGTTAGCCGTGATATCACTAGCCGTGATATCTCTCCACCTGGGGTTTTTAATGAGGACCGAAGAGAACAGATAGTTAGAGACAGAAATGTTTCCCAGTTTCTACGAAGGTCACATCTTTTAAAGTCAAGGGGCATTTCAAAGAATAGCTTCTTTGGTTTAAGAGGCCTCCTGCCGGGTGCCTCTTTAGATCAAGCAACGTTTGGGACTGTGGCTGTGCCTTGGCAGAATTCCTGTGTTTCATGGCCGGTAATCCCAGAGGCTTAGTTATCAAGTTCATGGTTAGTAAAAGGCTAACAGATTCCTGGTTCTTGTATTGTGGCTTTTGAAATTTTGCTCAAGTTCAGAGATTCTACTGACTGCTGTGTTTTTCTGTGGCTTTTTGACTTTGCATTTACCTTTCTTTTATAACCAATTTTTCATCAATAAACAAGGATTGCTTTTCCTACAGTCCAATGTGGTGGATTTAATCTTATGGTCTCGTTTCTTGAACTGGGATGCAACAGTTATTTTGAAAACAGGAATTTGCTACTACTTTATATTACAGTTAGCCAAGGCGGGGAGCCCTTCTGGGATTTCTCATTCACAGAACAAATTAAACTCTTAAGTTAAGGTATCAATGTGCAGAAGAATTGGACATCCTGTATAAATTCATGTGGACTGCATGGGAAGGGGGCACTGCCCTAAAGCAGGACCAAAATACCTTGGCTGCTTTAGGGTAATGCCCCCTTCCCATGCAGTCCACATGAATTTATACAGGATGTCCAATTCTTCTGCACATTGATACCTTAACTTAAGAGTTTAATTTGTTCTGTGAATGAGCTCTTAACTCAAACCACTCCTATCTCAAAGTGAATTTCTCATTGAAATGCTATTAATTTTTCCGGTCCCCTGACACTCCCCCCTCCCCCATTTTTGTTACGTGTTTTTAAATAAGAAAATAAAAATGTGAGATGCACATTCACATGGAACAATAAAAAAGATCAACTTTAAAAAGGTAGGAGCACAAAGTTGTGGCACAATGGTAGAAGCACAAAGCACAAAGTGAAGAGGCAGAAGTATCGTTTTCTTCATAATGTTTTTGGCTCTTTCTCCCTGTCTCTTGTTTAAAGTGAGACTTTTTCATCTCAGTGGTACTGTTGAAATTCCTCTGGGTTTAAAGGTTCTGTATGTTTTGCTTTGGTCTTACAAGCTGGGCTCAGGTGTGTTTTGGGCAGATATAGGAAAGAAATTTCATGTTGCAAATGACAAAAAAAGGAAACCTATTTCTAACGACCTGATATCTTGCTAGCTATTGATGCAGAGGGATTTCAGGATATTGGTTTACAGACAGTGGAATCACTAAATGTAATAAGTCTCTCCTGTAGTTAATCAAAGTAATTAACACAAGGGCATAGAGGGCAAAATGAAGCAACTGAGTTTGTCAGTGGGAAAGCTGGCAGGAAGAGAACCGATCAACTCATGATAAACTACTTAATCGTAGAAGGGAGAATTTAAAATCTATAATTATTTATTTACACTTATATTCTGGCTCTCCAAGGTAAAGCACATAAAATGAATATATTGGCCTAAGGATAGGGATAAAATATATTAATCATTTGTAACTGTAGTGTGGTTCTATCTTAGACCTTTCTAATAATGGGGAAAGTGGGGTTACTTTTTAGGTCTGCTTAATATTTAATGTCCTTCTTTACTCACTAGAATATTATGATGTCTTGAAATACACTTTAAAATGAAAAGAAGCACACACAACAACACAAGATCATTAAATGTGAAATGAAGTTACTGATCATCACAACTGTATTATGGATATGCTTGAGAGATGTATCAAGCTGTATTCATCCATTGGTGAAATGTGGAGACTGCTTACATAACTGATTTTTTCCTTCTTCTGCAGAAACAACATGGCTTCCAAATCTATTTTGTAGCTTGTAGAGCAGTTACTTTTTATGGGGGTGGGGGTGGGGGAATGTACAGAGAAATCATAATGTACAATTGCAAGTATCTGTCTATGACACTGAATGTAGTTCTGATTTAGGACTTCATCAGATGGGTGTAGGGCTCTGTTTCCATGTGCTATGGAAGGCCATCACATGACATAAGGCACTTCTGGTGGGACTCCGTTTGGCTTCATTTCCTCAAGACATGGAAATAGAGTCCTACACCCATATTCAGGACTTGGGTGTTACCCAACTCCAAAGAGCCTTAAGACAGGAGAAAGTGGGAGCTCGACTTCTAACAATATTTAGACATTAAAATGTGAGGCTAAAACATATTAGTATAAACATTAAAATCACACAATCCAGAAATCATAGTCCAAAGCATTCCAATACCAAATATCAATTACACATATCCCTTTTCATTCCTTGTATTGCTTACTTCCCAAAGACTTGGTCCCACAGTCATGTTTTTTTCTCTCCTCTTGCTGATTAGACAACATTTTCCTCCTCCCTTTTGCCCCAAACAACCATTCTCAAACCTGAATTAGTCACCTCATCACCAAAGCCACAAGACTGGCATTTCTTGGCTATTAACATATACAGTTTCCATATGAAGGTCTATGGCAGTACAGTCCAGGCCTGTAACCTGAAATTTTTCAGGTTAAAAAAAAAAAACCTGGTTTACTCATTAATTTTAACTGGTTAACCAAATCCCCATGCTAAGTATATGAGATGTAAAAAATTAAGAATACCTCAAGAACTGCAAGCACTATCTCAAGCAAATATTGACAATTTATTCACACTGTCATTACTTGCAGCAATAGCCGATGTAGCGAAGCAACCAAGTTAAGGAGGCCAGACTTGGTGGAGGTGGTTGACAAGGGCGGAGCTGCAGGCTATTGAAGGCTGCTTGCCCCCTTCTGTGCTCTTAGCTTCAGCATGACCCTAACCCCCCTGAAATTTTCACCCCCCCGAAATTTTCAACCCCCCCCCCCAAATTTTCAACCCTCTCCGAATTTTTTTCCTGGGTACGGCCCTGGTACAGTCCATGTTTCTGAAGAAGTAGATTTAGAACCTCATTACATGGAAGTCATTAAGCTAGAGGACAGCAGGGGAATCCTTTGGGCAGTGGGGCAAATTCATAGGACAGTGGGGGAAACTGTCGGACAGTGCCCCGTAACGCCCCATTACCATCCTATGTTGTTTCCCCTCCATCCCTAGCTTGATCCCATCTGTCCCCTGCTTAATCAATGAGAACACGGATAATCACTTGTGTTCTCTGGGTTGCCTCTCAGCACACTGCCAAGTCGCAGTGCATGGAGCAAGGATGAAGCCCCACCAGAAGTAGCCCTACATCATGAGATGGGCTCTGGTGGGCTTTGTCCTGGGTGCATCTTGGCAGCATCCTAGGAAGGGCAAAAAGTCCCATGTGATAAGGTGGTGTGTGCTACAAGATCGCTTTCCATAACAGAAGCACATTAGTTCATGAAACATGGAAGAAATAGCAGTTGTAGCTTATCCCAGAACAAAAGTGGCATAGAAAAAGAGTTCAAATCTAAGGCCACTGTTTTCTACTTTCTTTTGCTTTTTTATGCAGCTGCATTCACACGGAGGCCTAATTCCTGTTCTTAGTCATGACAAAAGTAAATTATTTGAATCACTTGGCTATATCTGTAGATTGATTCACTATTCCTTAATTGATGCAATGGGTTTAATCTTGTTGTGACTGACCAATAGTATTCTGGCAAAACCTAAGACAGGAATAGTGCTCTTGCATTTCTTATTTTAAAAACATTCTGTCAAGAAAGCATGATTTATTAGTTACAGTGTAATCACCATCTAATCCATCCATCAATCAGGGAAGCATATATTGTAGACACCAGAGAACAGTTTACAAAAGAGGTCTAAGAGAACTATTTACAATGACTTTGGAAGTCTTTCACACAGCTGAGGTATAGATAGTTATATACTTTAACCTTTTAAATGGAGATGTCGTGGAACATCTCCAACTTTGGACAAAAATTAGGAGGCCTGGAGTGTAAACATGGAAGTGAGCTTCAGACATTTTTTCTCCCCTACAGTTGAGTAAGTTAACATTTTTGAGAGAGGAGTGTTGGAACCATGGGAAAAAAGCAAAGCACATTGTGAGAAACTTCTTTTGTCAGACTTCTGTCTCCTGCTAGTTTTCCAGTCTGCAAGTAACAAAGGAATCACTCTATTAGAAATTCACAGCACCGGTCCTCTGGCTGCTGGATGAAATCAAAACTTCATTGTGAAAGGGAGCCTTGCAAAAAGTGTGTAATGTCTCTTGTATCATAATTCTAATTGGGATTTGCCAAGTTTGCTGCTATGGTTGTTTGATTATTAAGGAATGGGGAGGAGGGAAAAAGGAATGGAGTAGAGATTAGCATTCATTTTTATTGGCAATCAAAGCTCATGTAATTTGAAAGGCAAGTATTATTTCTTTTTTAAAAAGTTTGACTTGCTATGGAAAAAAACATGTATATGGGCTAAATAAGAATTAAATAAGCAAAAACAGGATCCAAATGTATCTTTTTAAAACAAAAATAATTCTTTTATATACTGATTTTTCCCCAAAATGAGACTCAAGTCAGTTCACAATTAAAATTAATCAAAACAATATAATTCAATACAAAACAAAATTATGTCTGTCCGTATGTACAATATGACTACATATCTTTGAGGAAATACATTGCTGAACTTTTTTATTGTACAAATAGGAAACCATCGATGAAAACGAGCATAAAGGAAATGAAAGACTTCCACTGGAAGTTATCAAAGAGTTAATCTAGAAGATCTAGAAAAAATCCTAGAGAGGTATTTAGTGTGACTCTATGGTACTTCCATTTGGGGCCTACCAGAGAATCACCTGGAGGACATAGATAAATCATAGAGAACATATTTTGCCAGATGTGAGGGAAATTGTGGGTACCTGGTTTCTACTATGAGGGGTGGGAGAGAGAGAAGGAATGTTTCTGTTATCTATCTGTTACTCCTTTTCCTTTGTAACACTGCAGAACAATCTTATCATGCTTCAATTTTCATCTGTTTTAGATGTAAATAGGCATGCTGTTTTAAAACTGCAACTATTTTTCTTCTATTGCGTCAAGGTTTTTCTCTGCAGTTTATCTTAATGTGACCACTCTAGGCTGGATTGAGGGAAACACTAGTGAGCAAGCCTCCTTTGAGTGGGGAGGGGTGAAGGATGAACTTGGAGACCAGCCAGAGATGCATACTTGTCTAGGCTATTTAGTCACATATGAGACAGTGTGGTGGGAGGTTGTGTGCCGCTCTAGATAGTGAATCGTATTCTGAAGTATAGTCCAAGTTCTTGTGTGTATACAAGAAGTTAGCAGCATTTATTTTTTATTTACATTTGGGACTATCCAAAAAGGTGAGATTGTCCACAGATGAAACATTCCATGAAAAGTTTTAAACGTAAATTCTTACCTTAATATGTATATTTCATTGCAGAACTTTAATATTTGTACACAATTTTACTTACAGTAACAATACATAGCCTTTGTGTGAATAAAATAACTCTAAATAAATAGTATAGTCAGGTATTTTTTATTTTCCCTTGTATGTATATTTTGTATAACTTTTGGGACAAGGGGGGTATCCTTTACCTTAAAAAGTTGATGTGATAAAAAAACTGGAGTCATTTTTGGATTGAGATGTTAAAAGTTAGTCAAAAACAAATGTCCAATCTAACTCTACAAAAATTGTGCTTCCCAGTGATAAGTCAGGAATCATAGAGAAGGGGGAAATTTTCTTTATAGAGTGAATGCGTGCAGTGGGCAAGCACTATGATTAAGGGATTTTGACACCAGTGACTATAGGGAATAAAGCAAACTTTTATAGGAAATTATTTTTGCAGGAGTGAAAGTGCAAAAAGAAGGCAGAGAGAAGAGAAGAAATATTCCCTAAGAGAAACTAGCATAAGTGGGTCAGATATGAGGAGATTTTTGGTCACTGAAACATATCACTGCTGCTTTCTCTAAAGTATTTTTCACACAAGGAAATCAAATCACAATTACAGCAAGATAACAGCGTCTTTGCCTTGGACTTATTACATGACATTACTCCTTTTCCACTGCTCTTCAGGTGGAAAAATGTCTTGAAAGCATTTCTTTTATAAACACAAATAATGACATACGTTTGTAAACAAAACAAAACAAACCCTTTCAATGGTTTCCCACTGAGTGGCAGGAAAAGAGTGATGTGATATGATCAGTCCCAAGACAAAGATGCGGTCATCCTGTTGTAACTGTGCTTTTCCTGCCTCGTGTTGTAGACTCCTTTGATAGATGGAACTCTTGATACATTGCATATTGTTGCATTTCAAATATCTCTGACTAGTCCACCTGCATCAGAAGTGGGATGTCTCCCACATTTGGTTGAAACGACTGTCCAATTCATCAAGAATCTGGCTTTTCTCCATGTCAGATTCTCATAAATATGTGAATTCTCTTCTCCTTCTTTATCTAGTGAAAACATATTACAAAAAACCCAAAGGTGTACTCCCTTGAGACATCTGCTCTGCAAAAAAAGCGTAAAAATGTTTTGAAACTCAACTCAAACATATAAAACATACTAGCTAACTTCCTTGACTTTGTTTTGTTTGTTTGTTTGTTTTAAAAAGAAACAGGATTTCTGTGTTTGTGGTTGTTACATTCCCTCCCCCCTCCCCGGGCATCCATTTTTAAAAACATTTTTGATACTTGGTGCATTGTTTAAAAGGGAATTTCTTCCTCAAATCTTCTCTATGTTCTAAAAGGCCCGGCTGTTGTTTCATGTAGCAGGTTTTGTTAAGGTCTGTGTCTCCTGGGTTTTGCAAAAGCAAATCCAAAACACCAGAAGAGAAATGGACTTGGCAACACTATTTAGAAATTACCCAAGCAGCTGTACATTTTAGTGTTTTCAGGCAAAGATCAGCCTATGGTGGCACTCAATCAGTAATTCTGTTTTCTGCTGATAGCGGTGAGGATGATTTATAAAAATATAAACAAGGGGTCTGTCATATTCAATCTATCACAGTTACCTTGAGATAATACCTGGCTAGGCAACTAGAGTTCTTACAATCATTCCTCCCTTCCTTCTAAAAAACCATCTTGGCTACACAGATATCTTTAGGCACTAAAATTATTCTACACTGATATTTCACTCCCCTCTTCTGATGTCAACATAACCATTACCTCATCTCTTTTTTTTCAGTTTGGGACTTAAGGCAACTTATAACAGTTAAAACTGTAAAAAAAAATCACAACATCCAAAAATCCAAAAGCAATCATACCATCATAAAATTAAAATCTGTTTTAAAAAACTGTTAAACAACAGTAAATAAAAGTCTGGCACATTACACAGGGTGAGTCTCTCCTTTTAAAAAAGGTAATTCTCAAAGGCCTGCCATAATAAAAAGGGTTTTCCTGTTTGTGACAAGGTAGTAAGCAGGGTGCCAGTTTAATTCCTCTGGGAAGGTTGTTCCAGATTCTGATGAGGGACCCACTGAGAAGATCCTGTCTTCCGTTCC
The DNA here is from genome assembly GCF_037176765.1 of Anolis sagrei. Taxonomy (NCBI): domain Eukaryota; kingdom Metazoa; phylum Chordata; class Lepidosauria; order Squamata; family Anolidae; genus Anolis; species Anolis sagrei. The sequence continues at coordinate 217,316,627 of NC_090021.1, read as the reverse complement.
TACCAGATTTACCTGTGAGGGACAGAGAAAAGGGCCTCCTCAGAAGATCTCAAGACAAAGGCAAGTTTGTAGAGGAGGTTATAGTCCTTCAGATATCCTGTATAATTAAGCCTTATGTTACATAATTGAACATTTGGCTAAAGAAGTGTAAAAATCACTTGGAATAGATATCCCATTTTTCCTTGCATAATGGTCACCACTGCGTAATAGTTGGGGAGTGGCAAAATTGGTATTTTGCTGTTCCTCACACAATAGTTGCACCCTTATTCAGTCACCCACATAGCTGCTCCCTTGGAGCTATGGGGCTTCACTCATCTGCAAGGGGAGAAGGAGCATAGTAGGGTTATACCAGTCCCCTTGGCAGCCAGGTGAAGCCCAGCAGCTGGAAAAAGTTATACTGTGTAATAGTAATAATAACTACACACCCTTTTTTCTGCCAAATAAGAAAGCATGAGTGCGAATATTATATGGTGAATTACAGTAGATCGGGACACAGCAGGCATGAATGAGTCTGTCTGAATTTCCCTTGTGAAAGTTGCACACCTATAGAAATACCTCTGCTGTGTGAATGTTCCCTTTTCTATTCTATTTCTATTCTGTCTAGATAGAATAGAAAAATAAATGAATAAATGCCTATAAGATTACTTTTGTTCTGTCGACATATAAAATTTCTAAGTGGTTTGGATTCCACCTAGTACAGAATTTGGAAAAATACTTTTTGGACTGCAGCTCTCCAGTTGCCTCACTCGTGGAAGTGGATTAGAATAGACAGTCAAGAGAATTCTGGGAGTATTAATCCAAAAGATAACTTTTTCTAGTTCTATTAAAGTCCTTCATAAATTGCCATGGTATAAATGAGACCTTTCACAGGTGTATTCATCTATAGGAGGTAGGACTGGATCTCTTCCAGCTCTATGATTCTATCTCCTACATCACTTCATTCCCAGAATTCTTAATTGATGTTCATTAGTATAGAAGAACTAAATGAAAAGGAGCAATGGGAAAGGTGTACATTCTTGTTTTGATCATTTATCATCCAGCTTCAATTGGAGAAGCTTCTATGAAGTCTCTTCCCTCCCCCTCCCAAATGTAGCTTGGGGTATACTGGAAGCTGTGAGTAACTAATTCCTCTTGTAGCATGCTGAAAAATACACCCCAAAGTGGTACTCGTCACTAATTACATACTGTGCTGACCATGTGAGATGCCGGTTATCCTGTGGTAGAATGGTAGAATTCCTACTGCTTTCCTGTTTAATTGAAAGGGAAAATGGAAACACTTATGCTTTCAGTATTGTAGGTTCACGGGAAGTTCCCCATAGGCAGTATAGTAATTCTTGGTGAATGACAGGGCTGTGTAATTGGTTCAACTGCTTCTTGTGTTGCTTTTGTAAAACAACATAATGAGTGTCAAGTTTCTATAAGCTAATTGTGCCAATGAGCCATGTTATTACTTTATTGTTATTATTATTTTAATTTACATAGTTTCTCCAGTGCATATGTGTGGTAGAGTGTCTCAGCAAGACAATTTGTAGTCAGAAGGCTATAATGATGCCCCCTTTCCTATTTTATTCCTAGAGCAAATGAGTGATTGCCAAACTGAATGGACAGTGTTGTCCCCCGCTCATGAGGACATGCTCAGGATCAGGTTAGCCTATGCATTGCATACTGCCCTCTCTTCCAGCATCTTATTATTGTTCCTTCTGCACCACTGGAGGTGGCTACTTCAATCTGCTAAACAGTAGGTCTGGCTCTGAGAATCATGGTTTCCATTGCAGCTAGATCTTAGCTGCAATGAAAAATATGACACTACTAAATCCTACAGCAGCAAGATCCATAGAACCAAAGCATGAATCCTTCCCACACTGTCTCTCTTTTTCTTCTGGGTGGATGGGAAACTATAAAGAAAACCATGATTATCATGGCCAGATCCTGGTAGCGACATCCGTAGAACCAGAACATTTATCCCTACCTCTCTCTCTCTCTTTTTCTTCAGGATGGATGGGAAACTATATAGTAAACCATGACTATCATGGCCAGATCCTCGTAGTTGTCTTATCTGGTCTCTAACCTCTGGCTTTCTGGCTTTTGCCTACTCAGAGTCATCTCTGACTACAGGTTATGATGACCCTATATCTTTTAATACTGACCTACATTGGTCAGTATGAGACTCTAGCTGCAGCCCATCACAAAGCTAAGTAAGTAGACCCCAGATCTTACAAGAGAGTGTAGTTACAGAAGGAGAGTAACTTCAACTTTTCACTCCAATTTATGTGACTTACAAGATGTCATTGTACTCTGAAAATAGGAAAGTATATTTATTTTGAAGATATGTATTGAAGATAAATAATATTATCAAGTTGTGATAGAACAGAGATTGGCAGTGATATTTCTCCAGATGTTAGTGAACTGTCGATGTGACAGCCAGTGCTGCAGGGGAACTGCAGAGCATCAACTTTTGCAGGAACACAATTGCCCATTCCTATAGTCAAATGTCTAACTCATATATGGAGTATCTGGAATTCTTGGTTAGTATTATAGCATCAATCTGGCTAATAATTCCAAACACCTGCTCATTTAGAAGTTATGGGCATGCATCACCCTCCACACTAACTATGTATTCTACATAACTGCTTGGGAACTTTGCATGTGACTTGAAATGCTGCAAGAAACCAGCTAGGCACTATAATTCACATCTCATGTCTCATAGATCTAATTGTCAGATTTCATCTGTAGCAGTTAGCATATTCTGTGATGAAACTAATGGAAGACTGAGCTTGGCGATTCAAGAGTTCCAGCCTCTCTTGGTAGATTGCTCATTCTAAGGTACTAATCACATTTTCAGATTTTTAGTTTTTCTCTGGTTCTCTTAAAATTACCCTTTACATTGATATGAAAAGAGAGACATAGAATACAATTGGATTTGATGAAGAAAGATGAAAAAGATGGAATTTGTGCATACATAAACACACAAACACACACAATATGTATTAGTCAAGGATGACATTCCCAAATCGAAAACATGGAAAGGTTTTATGTCTTACATTCTCTGCTTGAGCACTTTAAGTCATTTTGAGAAAAAAAACTGGTTTTTACTGTGTATTATTGGGTTTAAAAAATACATTGATTGTTACTCTGTTTATGAATGCAAGCAATTATAAAATGAGTGACACTTTAAGTGCTGCAATAGTCCCAACACAAAGAAAGAAATGCAGCATTGTTTGACATGAACAAAGTCTTGTGATTATAATTTTATGCTCCTCTAATCGCCATTTATTTTCTCTCTGTTTGATACATATTTTCATTTTCATTTTTTAAACAAAAGGTTTTGATCTACCTTGAAACACATTGGAAGATTTGTTTAAAAGGCAGTAGCTAAATTCTGGCAATTGTATGTGAATAAACTGAAAAGAGCTCTATTCCTTTGGGGAAAACTGGCAACAGCTTCAAGCTTTCATGTGTTCCCTCAGTCTGGAATAAATTGGAATGAAGCCACAGGGATTAAATAATAATATTTATCATATAGAATCTTTAAAATACAATGCTACACTTTACTTTATGATTCTCTAATTCAAATTCATATAAAAATAAATATCAGTCATGTTATACTCCAGCTGGAATCCAGTTGGTGACATATTGCAGGTCTAACCAGAAGTATGGCACTGTTTGAACATTACAGAAGATTCTGTCACATTCCCCACTGCCAGTGTGAAGCAGCTTCTTGAAGTCAGTGCAGGGCCCCATGACCATTTAGTAGCTCTGGGGAAGGTGAAAGCACTTTTGCCATATCCAGTCACAGTTTGCAGCTGGGGAAAAAAAGACATTTGCATTCCAACCCCCTGAAATAAGGAGTCAAAACAACTCTTGTGCGTTCAAATTAGGGAAATTTTATTAATTGTTACCTAATAAAATTTGCAACTATTGACTCAATACTGGCTAAATGTGTAGTGAATTTTGTGTGCAATCAATTTCATGTAGTGGTCTTTCCTGACCTACACACATCAACAATTGGATGAAAATACCTGGCCCCCAGCAACTAAACCTGGGTGACCTGAAGGGAAACATAGCAGAGAGTTATAGCCTCAAGGAATTGGAGGTCAATAATCTCCCATTCCTATGCCAATTAGCCTCCTTCCTCATCTGGGTTGTTTGAACCCTAGACAAGGGATTTGGTCTCTGACCTTCACTCCAAAAGGAAGTGCTTTGGTGTACACCGAATATGTCATTCCTTGCTACTTTCACTTGACCACACCTCCCAATTAGCTTTTTTAACAGTATAGGATAGGCAAAAAACCCTCTCAGAACATAGGAGGGGAAAAAATCCTACGTGGCCCCTAGGCGACCCAATTGCTATACTGTTAGAGGTGGGCGGGTGGGTCGAAGTCTTCAGGCAAACTGAAGAGTGGGGCCTCTGCCCAAGTGGAGCCCTGTCCCCAGCCACACCTCTTCATCCGGAAGGAGATGGCAAAACTCCCTCCCCCTCCAGTTCCATGGGGGAGGAAAGTTGATTCTGAGAGATCACAACATCATTCAGAGGGTGGCATCTAATTCTTTCTCCTGGATGTAGGACAGCAAGTGCCGCCTTACCTTTGCGCTCAGTGGGACATTCACTGAGAAGAGCAGAGAAGAAGCTTTCTGAGGGCCCTTCTACACATGCCTTAAAATGCAAGCGAAGCCAGAATAAAAAAAAAGGAGGGGGGAGGGGCTAAATAAAAATGCACACTGATTGAGATCAACAGCTGAAAAAATGTGTTTAAAAAGTGTGCTTAAAACCTGATTTCGGGCCAAAAATGTGCATATTTTCATGACTATATATCCCTGCAGTCAAGGAAAACACATGGTTTCATTGGTTTACCCTGGTGTGGACTGCTCCAGTACATGTGCACATTTTAAAATCCCAAAACAGCTAGTCAGGGCTGTAAATAAATGGAGCCACGTAAATGGAAGCCCAAATGGAAAGCAATTCCCATGAGAACTCTCTGCAAAGATTCCTTTGTTCTGATTTCTATGAAATTAAACATCAGTGTGATGTAGGACCATAACCACAGCCAATTTTGATGTGCGTATAGGGTGTGTGTTTGAAAGAGTAACATTTCAGATTTAAACTTCTAGTTTATGTGGCTGAATTTGAAATGTGAGATAGCTAACTGTATAGACTGATGTGATTGGGTTGATGTGTAGACTCCACTGAGATTTGAAGATGCCCTGGGCAAGGCTGTTGCGGCGGCAGGTGCCCTCCGACCTTGCATGGTGGCTGCAAGGCATGATCCAGGACCCACGCATGGCTGCCAACCCTGTTCCTGTTATCAATAAACAGTTGTGGCCATTTGTTATCCCACTTCTGTGTGTGTGTGTGTGTGTGTGTGTGTGTGTGTGTGTGTTTGTACCAGGCGGGAGATGTGCCACTCATCCGCATGCAACAGGTAGTCAAGTTTTTCATGCAAACTCTATAACTCAGGCCCCTTCCACACAGCTGTATAAAATCCACATTGAACTGAATTATATGGCAGTGTGGACTCAGATAATCCAATTCAAAGCGGATACTGTGGATTATCTACCTTGATATTCTGGGTTATATGACTGTGTGGAAAGGCCCAAAGATGATACATTCTGATGAAGTAGATGTTACAGAAGGAACTAATTGCTGGAGAGATCTCCCTTATAAGGTGAATGAGATCATTGTCAGAAAAGCAGCTGAGGTGCCACAGCTGGAAAGGCTCTCTCCCATTTCTTCACACTATTAGAGATATTGGTTCTATTGCTGTATAAACCAGTTGTATGTTGCTTGCATTTCTGTGCATGTACTCAGATTGACTCATATATTAAAGTTCTAATTTAGTAAAAATGTGGAAAATATAATATGCATAATATCCAAATGTTTGCTTTGGTGTGAATGCAAAAAGATCTTTTATGAACTTCCATTTCTATTTTTCTACATACTTGCCTTTTGTTATCACTAGTTTTTAATCTTCCTTCAGAATAAAATGGAGCCCCTCGTGGCACAGTGGGTTAAAACGCTGAGCTACTGAACTTGCTAATTGAAAGGTGGCAAGTTCGAATCCACCGTTAACCCCAGCTTCTGCCAACCTAGCAGTTCAAAAACATGCAAATGTGAGTAGATCAACAGGTACCGCTCTGATGGGAATGTAATGGCACTCCATGCAGTCATGCCAGCAACATGACCTTGGAGGTGTCTACAGACAATGCCAGTTCTTCAGCTTAGAGATGGAGATAAGCACCAACCCCCAGAGTCAGACACAACTGGACTTAATGTCAAGGGGAAACCTTTACCTTTACCCTCAGAATAAAATAAAAAAAATGAAGAAAATGCTTTCCTAACCATTGACAGGAAACCTTCAAGTCAAGTAAAAGAGGGGCACAAACATATTGTTGCACAAACACATTCTTCGGATGTGATGTTGTGTGGGTATCTGAATGTATGAGTAGTTAATTGCATTAATGTAGGAGTTACTTTCTTCCTGTTGTAGAGTCATAAGTAATTCTGAAATGAAGGTACAATGCATGGGAGAGAAAACAGGTGACAATACATGCCTGCTGAGTCACTATAACTGTCTGCAGAACAAAGAACATATACAGAGCAGAGAGAATCAGAAGCCTGAGAATATTATGAGAATAATAAATTTCCTCTCCCCGTGAAATGGGGAGAGAGAAAATGGTTTGTCTGCCTCCCACGAGGCAGGGATGGGTTCCAATGGAACCTTCCAGAGGACTAGGGGGTGTGGCCTGTTTATACAAGCCAGCCCCCACCCAGGCTCATTCTGACCCTGGAAGCTGCCCACCACTCCCGCCCATCAACAGTATAATTTAGGTTGCCTATGGAACCGGGTAGGAATTTTTTCCCTTCTTGTTTCAAGGGGAGGGTTTTTTGCCTACCCTATACTGTTTAGGGGCTAGATAGAATGGTGGACTATCGCTAAATAGGCTAGCGTAAAATAGTTAGGGAAATCCTTTAGTCGGTGTGCACCTAAGGCACCCCCTTAAGGGGTGATAGGCCATTAAGTTAAACACTCACCTACTGTTTATTTAAAAGGTGAAGTGAAGTCAAATGGCTGTGAAATGAGAGGAGTCAGGCTGCAAGATCTTTAGAAGAGACTCCTCACTCATTTCCCTTGCTTGGTGGTCCGGGGTTATTACCAGGAAACCCAGGTGCTTCGCCCGAAAATTGTTGTCTTAAGATTGGGTAGTGATTCTACCTGGGTTTGTTATACCAGTTCCCGACACCCCTTTGAGTTAGGTTAAGCACTTAAATAGGTAACGTTAAATAAAAGTTGCCCAATTTGAACCCATTGACTTGGTTGTTGTGTCTTTATTCGTGAGTCTTTACTTCGGGGGTTGGCAGACAATTAGGGAATTGCTAAAAGTGGCCTCTCTATTTGATTTCTCTTTTCCTTGTGGCTGAATAACTGAGCAAATAAAAGCATTTCTATTCTGTGTTTTAGCCCTGGCAACAATCTCTAAGTGGTTTGCAAAACAAAATACCACAAATAAAATAACACAATTAAGCCAAACTACTACAACCAAGAAGAGCAGAGATAAAACACTTAATCACCAACAAATACTATTAAAGCCAAGTGGAATAAATATGCTTTTTACTGCCCACACAAAGCCACCCAAAATGATGACTTATGCTCATTGTTACATGTTTAACAGGCAGTGCTATTTCTTTTAATCCCACTGCTGCCATAATCGGGTACTATTGCATGACAGGGGGTCAGACCCCTTGTGATCCCTTTCACCTCTATGATTCTGTGATATGGGGCATAAAATAGTGATAATCTCTGAATAGAAGAAGGACAGCAATACTATAGTCTAGAGCTACAGGAAGTTTGTGTCTAGCACTATCCCTAAGAGTCTCAAATCATGTTGATCAGCCTTATGCATATTAACATGGCAGGTAGGGGCAGCTGAGATGGGATCTCACTGTCTCCCATTTCAACAGACAGCATATCATCTGTGATCTCAGGGAGGGAATGACAGATATGTAAAGCTTCTTGATTCAGATCATAGAATCGTAGAATCATAGAGTTGGAAGAAACCTTGTGGGCCATCCAGTCCAACCCCCTGCCAAGAAGCAAGAAAATCTCATTCAAAGCCCCCCCCCCCCCCCCAACCTTCTAGCCCCTGTTTAAGAGATACCTAAACACGTGACTACTAGAATGGACAAATGTACTTTGCTTTTTTATCCGTGTCATTTTTATCCACGCCATTTCCCCCTCTTCAGGTTATTTTGACTCATTTCTGCATTTGTTCACTTTTAAAAATCCACTTGATTATCAAAAACTTTCACATTTAATATATGCCATTTTGTATGCAATTTCTTCTAGGGTTTTTTTTAGCAAGGAATTTCCCCTAACATAATGTATGTTGCCCATTACTTTTACTAATATACAATTTTTCATGTGCACTTTCCCCAATATATACATTTGTTTAAAAGCCGACAACCTATATTATAAAGTTCATTGAAATGTGAATTTCTTTTGTTTTGTATATTAGTTTGAAAGTGTGAACCAAATGATTGCCCTTCTCAAACATATTATAAAAAGGAGGTTGCTAATATTATACATTGAGTTTTGTCTTTGCAGAATTTTACCGCAGTATAGCATCAATCCGGTCTAGACAATCATTCTGATTTCAGGAAATGAGCCAATGTGACTGCCAGATAGTCTGACCCAGCAACTTAGAAGCTGGTGTTACTTTTTCATCCTCATTGGAAAATCAATAATTATATTTAAATATTTTGTAGCTGTGACTGGGACAGCTAACCTCTTCTTTACGATGGTTGATAATTGTTTGATTTACATCAAAAATAGCACACTGAAGATGCAAAGTTTCTCTCATTTAGTCTGTAACAGTTCTCAGCTGGGTATCTAGTTTAAACCAGACAATAGGAAAGAGAAAAGAAGAATCCTGTTAACATGGTTTTTACACATCTCTTTGACAGAGTATATTACTCCCTACAGCATATTAGCATTATTTCTATTATGTTAATATTTATGCCCTGATAGCTTTGTCCGATTTTAAAGTTGTTTGTGCAGCAACAAAAGAACTCCGCAAGAGGCCATTTGCAACATGAAATAATAATGAAAAACAATTAATTTTAATGCGCAGGGGGTAGATTGCCATCTTTTTCATAATAATAAGGTTTAGACGAAACATGTAATGTTTTGGCTTATGGTATACTGAGAAGTTCAAAGTCCCAGCAGCTGAGGCACATGCTATAATAACTTAAAATCATTCCCACATGCTATAATAACTTACTTTGATTTTCGAAGACCAAAATCTAGTGAAATTGTCCGTAATCAAAGCTCAATGCATTTTTTCTGAGTAGTATGCAATGATGGTAAAAGGACGTCTGTAAGAGCCTTGCCTGTCTGTTGCCAGAACAAGCTATACTACTGGCTTTGGGCTGCTTGGGGGTCCTTGCACTCTTTTTCCATTTAAGTGTCCATAAAGGATTTTAAATATATATATATATATATATATATATATATATATATATACAATTCTAGGATCTTGTGACAAAGGACATCTAAAGTGGTTATTGGAAGATGAATTTAGAAATACATATTACATTACTATGACCATGAGAATAATGAGTTTGGCCTCATTCAACAAGATCATGGTCATCATAAGCACCCTATTCTGTTTGAGTGTCCTTGCAGGATATTTGTGAAGCTTCAGTGTTTGCGAGACACTATCAGTTGTCTGTGGGCGTTCTGCTCCTGTTGTTGTTATAGACATTCTACCAACTAACCCCATAACCTAGAAATGTCAGTCCTTGCATGTAAGGGCAAATAATGATGGTGATTTTTCTATCTACTGTAGAAGAATACAAATATCGTTCTGCAGTACTCTCCCTACCAGTAGCAGACCAAAATGGGTGCAGGCTGTGTTCTATGCACAAAGCATAAGAGGTGCAATGGTGGCTTTTCACTCCCCCCCCCCCTCTCATTCAGATACTGGGGAAGAGCTCAAATGCAAAGAAGAGCAGATTGACCAGAACATATTCACAACCAGCTTCAAGGGAAACTGATCTGCTCTCCTTCCTCTTGGAATTATTGCACCATGATTTGCTAGTGCCACAATCCCATTCTGTGTGAAAATAAGAACACACCAGCATTTCTCTTCTTCCTTTTGCATGGTTCCTGTAATAACACTGTATCAACATACATTGTGCTATCTGCTTAATGCACCATCTTGTAGATTGGTTCTCACTACCTGTATTTTGCCCTTCCCAGAGCATGGGCCTTTAAAAACAATCGTTTTAACCAGAAAAAAAATGAGCAACTTCAAGATTTACCCATTATTGCTAGAATCTGACATTTTGTATCTTAAGTCTTTGACTGCTGTTCACATTTGAAGAAAACTCCCTCTTCTGGCTTCCTCATATTTAAGGACTTTTTTTTAAAAAAAAGGAGTAGCCTCTGAATGGTTGTTTCCTCATTTGGGTTTTTACTGCCATGTCTTTGTTGTTGTTGTTGTTGTTGTTGTTGTTGTTGTTGTTGTTGTTGTGCTTCCTCTTCTTGTTCCCCTGTCCTCTCTTGCCTCAATAACTTGCCTCAATTAGAAGCCAGGATGTCTACACCTTATTAAAAATGGACCTTAAACCTCTGGATCAGAAGTGAGGTACATGCAGCCCTCCAGATGATGTTAGATTGCAGCTCCCACCAACCCTTGTTAGCACAGCCCATAGTCAAGGTCGATGAGAGTTGTTGGCTTTATCAACAATTACAACACTATTTAGTGTCCATCAGCTCTGAGTGTGTCAGCTCCTCCTGCTGTGTTAGAAGCGCAATCTTCAGAAAAATGGAAGCAAACAAGTGTTGCTTATAAATATTTGTTGGAAAGCACTACATTTGATATTAATGAAATTTGAATTAAGAGTTAGATGGTTCTCCCAAATTAACTAATAAGAATTTGTCCTAGTCTGAATGTCTAAAATTTCTCTAAATTGAAAGCTATAACTGGCTTATCAAAAACTGGTGTTGATCAGGTCTCTATTGGATATAACTATGTTTTTGAAGAGAAATTGGAAGCTCAGCTAAAAGTTGCAGGTGTAATATTGGTATTGCTTTTTTCCTGGAATATGATGTGGGTGTGCTCAATACTTACTCTTTTCCAACTGCATATATGGCAAAGCATTAATTTAATATATTTGTAGATTTACTTTATATTAATGTAGTCTGTTTCTATTCCATATTTTTTTCAGTACAGATCCAGTTGATCCATATGTACTTTTACATTATGCTCCAGTGATTTAGATCTCACATAAGGGCCAGTGTGCTTGGATTCTGCATTTTCTTTCTGTAGCTGAAAAATGCATGCACCAGTGCTGGAAAGGCAAATATACATCAACCATCCATTGTTCAGTGAGCAGAGTATCTTAATGCTTTTGCCACATATTCTTCAGGCATCAGTTCTAAGGTTTTTCCCCACATATGTTAAATTTATATTCATGTATATGCTTAACTCACAAACATTTCATAGAATCATAAAATCATAGAATCAAAGAGTTGGAAGAGACCTCATGGGCCATCCAGTCCAACCCCCTGCCAAGAAGCAGGAATATTGCATTCAAATCACCCCTGACAAATGGCCATCCAGCCTCTGCTTAAAAGCTTCCAAAGAAGGAGCCTCCACCACACTCCGGGGCAGAGAGTTCCACTGCTGAACGGCTCTCACAGTCAGGAAGTTCTTCCTAATGTTCAGATGGAATCTCCTCTCTTGTAGTTTGAAGCCATTGTTCCGCGTCCTAGTCTCCAAGGAAGCAGAAAACAAGCTTGCTCCCTCCTCCCTGTGGCTTCCTCTCACATATTTATACATGGCTATCATATCTCCTCTCAGCCTTCTCTTCTTCAGGCTAAACATGCCCAGTTCCCTAAGCCGCTCCTCATAGGGCTTGTTCTCCAGACCCTTGATCATTTTAGTCGCCCTCCTCTGGATACATTCCAGCTTGTCAATATCTATCTTGAATTGTGGTGCCCAGAATTGGACATTCATTGCTCTTTATATATTCCTCATTCATTGCTCTTTTTTCTTTTTTTATTTGCATCTATATTGTTTAAATCCCATTTTTTCTTAATATGCTTTAAAAATCAACATACAGTTGAATGCATACAGTTGAAGATCCATCATGTACATGCTGAATCCAGGGCCATTGTTCAGGTGGCCTGAGACTACTTCTGGTTTGTTGGGCCGTCAACTTCTTTATGTTGCTGCTGGTAACATTTCTAGCCTGCCTGAGCTAGAAGAGTTAACAGAGGTGACTGCTGGGGCACCTCTCCTAATGTCAGAATTGGATGCCCATTCAACCAGCAAAAAAGAGAAGGTCAATCTCCTCTCCTTCTTGTTGGTTGTGCAGATACACCCTTCAGATGTCACATGTTGCTGGTGATGGCCAGGGGCAACCGATTCAGATAAGGGTGAACAGGTTCTTAAAGGTGTGGGGTGTGGTGCTTCACCTCTGCTTAGACTGTGAGACATCAACAGTCCCTATTAGTTGGGAGATGGAAGCATCCACTCTTGGTGGTAAAGGTTTGAGTAGGTGGACAATAGAAACAATGAGATCCTGAAGAACAAAACTGGTTGTGCTCTCTTGGCTGCTCTTCACTGACCATCTATGTGTTTCTGGGTACAGTTCAAAGTGCTGGTGATGACCCACATAGCCCTGTAGACACTTAATCTAGGTGATTGCGAGGACCATATCACTTTATACAAACCTGTCTAGATTATCCAATCTTTGGAGAAAGGCTTTCACTTGGTCCCACCACTGTCATGAGAGCACAAGAGTGGACTTTTCTCATGGTTGCTCTCAGACAATCAAATTTCTCCTTTGGGAGCCTACTTTCTTCTCCCTGGGAAGCAAAGACTTTATTGTTTAGAGAGGACTTCTATTGATAAATAGTAATTGCTGTATGTTTTATAATTTTATTTACATTGTGATAGGTCATTTTCGTTTTAATCTTCTATTGGGTCTCACATTGGCTGAAAGATAGGATATAAAATAGCTAGCTAGCTAAATTCAGGTTCATTTGTGTTGTGTTAGCTTTTGTATATGGAATGGGAAAGCTTGTCATGTCCATCTTAGATAGCAACTTTTCTCGAATTGTCCCTGCTCATACCAATTTACTTTGCAGTAAAGGTAGCTCATTTTTCCCAGTCTTTGTTCTTACTCTTCTTTTGGTGTATATCCAAGAGCTGAACATTTTGCTTTCCCCATTGGATCTTAGCTTTTGTGTATTTTTCCTGATTGGAACTGGCAACAAGAAGCTATTTAAACGCAGCTCCATCTGTCAGAGTCAGGTCCTATAGGTATAGTGTCATGTTTGATTTTTATGTTATCATTTGTTAGGTACTCAGTGAGGGCTTTGTAAATGATCTGCATTCAGGCAGTGATTTTTGTATAATGGCCTTTGTAAGGACTCTGATTTTACACCTTTCCCATGAAGAATTAGCCTTTATGAACTATGTCTTGATATCATCTGCCCATGATATCAAGACACAGAAATGCCTGAACAGATAGCTATAATAGCCTGCTAATCTATCTACCTATCTAGGTATCATCTATTCAAATGCATATCTTATCTTTCAATCACATTAACAGGATAGTTTAAAAATCAAATATCAAAACCACAATAACAAAGGTAATAAATAAAAATGAGCCACAAACATAAACTTATAAAAGCAGCATAGTTTGATATCAACCGGAATGAAATTGGTCAGTCCACTGGATTTTCTTTTAAAAAAAAATCCTAGCCTGTCTTTAGAAATATATAAAAATGATAAATCTGGTTTCAGTGAATTTCAAAATCACCCCTACGCCTAACACAGTTATTCATAGGATGTTGGTAATGGTATGTTAAAAATTATGAAAAACTTGGCTTTAGTGGGCCATAGGTTAAAAAAAATGGGTTGCTTTCACATAGGAGATATGCTGGGCATGAATTATTTGAAGCAAGCAGGGGAACCATACAGGCCTCATGATGTTGTTGAACTGTAACTCCCAGTACCTTTAGCAAGCATAATCAATAATTATTGGGGATGTGCAAAAATTCATTTGTAGGTTGGAAGTTGGAAGTGCTTCATTAAATCTGTAATTATAATATGATTTTAGAAGCCAGAGCTGCACCCCCACAGAACACAAACAATTCAAAACATCAATTTCCAATGTTTTTGGAATAAATAAATAAAATATAAAATAAAGCTTGCTTTTGAGTGCAAGCAAACTTTCCGTGGAGGTGCAGCCAAACATGCTCCATCACATGCTCTCCTCAGCCTATCAGGACTGAGGGAGGCTAGATCTGCACTGCCCTATATCCAAGGATTTGATCCCAGATTATCAGTTTTGAATTGTATTATATAGGTCTACACTGCCAGATAATCTGGGATCATATCCTGGCATATAGGGCCATGTAGAGAGGAGAAGAGAGGAGGTGGAGTCCTGGAGTTTCTCTGCTGGAGCAGCAGCCAACCATGCTTCCTCCTCTCATCCTTCTGAGAGTGAGATGGCTGTGTATATGGGGCCTTGGGCACTCATTGTGCACGTGGAGAAAGATCATTGCCCCTGCAAGGTCTTCCTGCTGCTGCTTTGAAGGTGCTTTTCCTCATGACGGAAGTAGATTCGAGGTCTGGGGGTTCTTCTTCTTCTTGCAATGGCTGGCTGGATGGCCATCTGTTGGGAGTGCTTTGATTGTACTTTTCTTACATGGTAAAATGGAGTAAGACTGGATGGCCTCTCAGTTCCTCCTCCTCCTATTATTATTATTATTATTAAGGTAAAATAGATTACCATCTGTTGTGAGTGCTTTGATTGTGTTTTCCTACATGGAAGAATGGGGTAGGACTGGGTGGCCTCCAGGGTTGCCCTAGCCCCAGAAGTGTCCCAATTGGTGCAAATGGGCAGATTAATTAAACAAAATATTAACAAATTTGGGGTGTTTCTAAATAGCAATGAACCAGACCCCTTACGATATTTTAGAAACACTTTAGAAATGATTTGCCAACCTCTCCTGCTAATTTAGTAATTAGTATTGAAACATTTTTTTTCATTGAATGCACAAGCCTAAATTAATTGTGCTAAAATCTGAATCCAACCTCTGGTTAAAAGATAGAAATATGTGATTTTTGGAAGACTTTCCTATTTCAAGCCCCATCAAACAACTACATCCGCTCTGATCTGTATAAGAACTACTACTTCATAGTGCGGTCCAGGGGCCGTGCTAGTAGAGAGCTGTAGTTCCTGGAACTAACTTTCTCAAACTCTCACTGCAGTCAGTTAAGGCTTTGTTCCTCTTAGTGTTTTGCTGATTTTTGTTAAACCAACAGAACCTAAGAGTGCCTGACTTTGCTTAGGTCCTATGGTGTGCAACCAATCACTTTATCATTGTTTGAGTGCAAAATTTTGGGGTTTTTTACTTTTAAAAAAGTTGATACAGTTAAATGGAATAGAGCTTTTGCTCTAAGAGTGTGACACTTTTTAGAATAAATAAGGAAAAAAACAAGTTTCCCTTTTGCACTGACATGCAGAAGACACTGGTATAGAGGCAAAAATGGGTATGAAGCTGACACAGTTCCCAAAGAACCAGTTAATAGAAACCAAATGCACGATGTAACATATAATCTTCCTACCACATCTTCATCTTGTCAGAAGCTGACACAAAACCATCATTCTGATGCTGCAGTTTGTATCTGCTCATATATTACACCGGCATCTTATTAAGCTAGTCTTTTTCCCCCAGAAAAAATTACACCAATTCATTTCTATTCCATGGCTTTCACCTCTCAAATCGTTCAATAGCCAAACGAATAAAAGACATTCCTTGGACAAAATGAGAGACATTACGCTTTTTAAAATTGCCAGGAGATTTCATACTGCGTATGGGATATATTTTTTCTCCCTTATGAATGATAGAAAACTATGGAATAGCTGAGGTGAAATTACTCGTCCCCACCTCCCCTTTCTGCTCTCATCTCCTCCTCTCTCCTCCTCTCCATTTATTTCATTTTTGTGATATCTTTGATATAATATATAAAAAAGGCAGCTCCCCAATCTCTTTACCAATGAAATGATGTTCCTTCTACAGAATAGCACTGTACAAGTTTGGTGATGACAGGCAAACCACAGTTCCCACTTGCTTGGTATGTTGCTGTGTTGGTATGTCATCAGGATTTGGCAGCCACCTTAATGGGACTTTACTTCACAATATGAATATATCTATAGAAAAGATCCAGGAAGCTTGACTATAATACCAATTCTCCTGGTAGCAAAAGCTTTTGGCTTCATCGAGAGGCTGAAGAATGTAGGAAGTGCTCTGATGGATGACAATGAAATGCCTGAGAGTAAATGGAATTCTGTTCCCACCTATTGACTCACCAGATGTCTATGGAAGGCTCACAAGGACATGATTGCTGTTAGCAAATTTACAACTTTTGATATTGGAAATAGTTTCAACAGGGTGTTGCGATACCTTTAATTGTAATGATTTTTGGGTTGCTGTAAGTTTTTCGGGCTGTATGGCCATGTTCCAGAAGCATTCTCTCCTGATATTTTGCCTGCATCTATGGCAGGCATGCTTAGAGGTTGTGAGGTCTGTTGGAACTAGGAAATTCGGGTTTATATATCTGTGGAATGTCCAGGCTGGGAGAAAGAACTCTTGACTGTTGGAGCTAGGTGTGAATGTTTCAGTTGGCCACCTTGATTAGCATTTGATGACCTAGCAGTTCGTTGGTGTGGCTTGTTAGTGCCTGGGGGAATCTTTTGTTGAGAGGTGATTAGCTGTCCCTGATTCTTTCCTCTTTGGAGTTGTCCTGTGTTTGAGTGTTGTTTTACTGTTATAATTTTAGACTTTTTTCAATACTGGCAGCCAGATTTTGTTCATTTTCATTGTTTCCTCCTTTCTGTTGGATTGTCCACATGCTTATGGATTTCAATGGCTTCTCTGTGTAGTCTGATGTTGTTGTTGGAGTGGTGCAGCATTTCTGTGTTCTCAAATAATATGCTGTGTCCAGGCTGGTTCATCAGGTGCTCTGCTATGGCTGACGTCTCTGGCTGAAGTAGTCTGCAGTGCCTTTCATGTTCCTTGATTCGGGTTGGGTCCCTATGTAGACTTGTCCACAACTGCATGGTATACGGTAGACTCCTGCAGAAGTATGACGATCCCTCTTGTCCTTTGCCAACCCAGTGATTCCGGCCTTGAAAGCCTTCGACAACACAATGTAATGATTTTTTAAATGAGCTTTTGTGGATCTCACCACACTACCTACTATATACTGATCATATAGTGCAATTTCAACAGCATTGTGTTGCAGTGTAGATGGGGCCTTTAATATTTATTTATTTATTTACTACACTCGTATCCCACCCTTTTCAGCCCAGAGGTGACTCAGGGCGGTGTACAGACTGGCAACAATGTGATGCCAAACACACATAAATACATCATTTAAAACAGGTTAAATCACATTATAAAATTCATATAAAAACAATTTAAAGCTATAAAGATTGATGACTTCCAGGTTTAAATCCATGCCCATTTGCATCGTTAAGCCATTCCATTAATAGCCTTGCTCTCTATGAATTTCTCTAATCCCATGCCAAAATATCCTCACTGGTAGCCATCAGTTTTACTATGAATGGTATCTGACTCTCCTACATTGGCCAGCCCACCATTTAGCTTCAGCATATGATGTCAGGCAGTGAGACTATGAAAGAAGAAGAGAGATATCTCTCTACTTGTTTTCTCTATGTCATGTTCCATGTTTCCTGCCATCCTGTCCTTGAGTCATCTATAGCTGTTTCCTCTGGAGGGAACAGCCTGCAACATGAGTTGAGTTGTGTTATCAATAGGCATATGACTGGTAGATGGTGTATTATTCATCTCATGGTTGGGTAATGCTGCTCACTCACTCAGCAGCTGCAGCCCTCACAATGCTGAAGTCTAGCCTCTTGGGAAAAACTGTTTAGAGACTAAAATTCTGAGACTCTTCTGGCTAGCATGGCTACTGCGCAGGGATTTGTGTTACTTGCACCTGCCAAAATAATTTTCCCAAGCGGTATGCCTTCTTTGCCACCTTGCTGTATTGGCACTGGAACCCCTGATGCAGAATCACTCAACACCAGATGGCCTCCAAAAAACCATCTGGTCAAATATTTTAATAAAACCCTTCAGATCCATTTAGGATTGGATTAAGGCCTATTTCAAATGTATATCAGCCATCCGTATAAACATGTTTTGCAGATTTCCCACTTGTGAAATTTCTAACTGAAAAGGTTGAATCAATTTAGTTCTCAGACTTAAAAAAAAATCCAAAGAACTCTGTTTTGCAAAGGATTGAGAATAACTCTTCAAAACAGCCTTTTGAAGCTTTTTCATCACCTTGTGACAAATGCTTCAGCAAGAACAATGTGCTCCCAAAGGCATTTGGAAACACTGCATGGTCCCATGGTTGTCTCATCAAAATTTCAGCAGCAAAGGCAACAGTTCAGCTGGCATTTTTCTTTTATGAAATGCAATCTATCTGGAGTGTTCCAAAATTAGGCACATCCATTTGATTTCTGTGGAGTGATCACATTCTAAAATAAGGGATAATCCTTAAAATAAAGAGCTGTCTAGTAAGCTTCCATGGCACCAAACCAAAAGATGCTCTGGTATGAAATTGCAGTGTAAATCAACTCTATTTTAGAAGTCAAAATGTATGTATTGCAATTCTAGTTGGGTAAAAGTCAATTTAGTTGTTTTTTTTTTAAAAAAAAGGCTGGATACCTACATGTATATACTTGTCAGTAGTACAGTATATTGCCTGGAATGGTACTGCAATGTGGGATTAATATGTGCTTAAATATGGAGATTAATTGATGAGGATACACTTATAGGATTTTATAAGGCAGGATATATTGAAAAACCAGTTAAGAGAACATCAAGAACAATTCATATAAAATGTTTCAATACAAGATGACCACCTTATAAAAGTTATTTTATGAGACTATCTCCATTTCACAAGCCAAAACTTCAAAAAATCTGTGCACTATTGTTGTAGTGGTAGTTTCATCAAAAAGGAAAAAATAATAATCCATATCAGTTCATTTTTTAAAAAAATTCAAGGTAAATAAAATGAATATGCCTAGTCCCCCACCAGACATTGTCTACTAAAGTTGCATTCTGTGTGTTTTGAGTAGTGAAAAAAATGTTGCTATAAATCATCTAGTTTTAAAGATGTCCCGAGTGTGCTCCTATCACTCCCTCCCTTCTTTTTATATTGAAGCAAACTAACACTGCTATATCTCTGAAAACACTTAGCCAATAAAGCTATCAGAAAAATCTCCAGAGAAAATAGGTTTTCTATAAAGCATTTGATTACAGCAAAATTTACTGGATTGTTTGGAAACATTGGAAGAATATTTGGCAGACATGACCTTCCAGGATGATACTCAGAGAATTTAACCATAATATACAAAGCTAGCAATCACTTGGTAAACTATTGATGGGACCTAAAGAGAGCAGGTTCCCCAGCTCAAAGCATAGTTTGTCCCAGGAAGAAGACAAATGAACATGCGTTGCACAAAAAAAATCCTCCAGATAAACAAAGTTCAGTTGACTCAAGCCAAATAAACACGGGTGGTATCATGGAAGTCACAACAAACTATCCAACATGTCTAGAGGGTGGATTCTTTCTTGGTCCCAAATTTGGAAGAAATTTCATTCCAACAAAATTCAATTACAGATAAAGTTGTGAGGGCAAAAATTGGAGAGAGCTCCTCAGCTTTCAATGGTGATGTATAAAAGAGATTTTCAATGCTGTGCTTGTCAGTAGCATCCACTTACCGTTAAAAGGACACGAGTCTTCCCCAGTTTTCAGTTTGACAGCTCCAATAACAATTATAAGGGAACCTTTCTTTCCAAAGTTTTTGTCTGTTTATGTAAAAATATTGCAAATTTGGTAAATCCTCATCTAAAGACGAACCAACATTTTTTTTGTTTATTAAAGGGCAATTGACTTAAAGATATCTTGGTCCCATATCAAATCAGTGCTTTATAGGCCAAACCCAGACCCTTGAACTGAACTTGAAATTGAAATTGATTCAGGTCCAGAGATATATGTTCTCAAAAGTGCACACCAGAGAACAGTTTGGCCACTGCATTTGGCCTTGGCTGTGGAGTTTGAACATGTTTCAAGGGTAATTCCACACAGATTAGAACTGCAATGGTCTGTGAAGTAATTAAGGCATGGATTGCTCTGAAAACTGCATTCCCTGAGAAGAGGCAGAGCCGATGCATCATGGCAGCCGGTTTTGATGAGTTAATTTAGTTTCAGATTTTTACAGCAGTTCAGTTTTATCATCACTATTATTTTGAACCTGCAGTCTTACCATGGGTATGTCTCTCTGGAGGTCTAGTCAAGGTCATTCCAGCAACCCCTGTGTTAAAGCAATTTGAACATTAGAAGACAGCTGTGGAAAGCTTCATGTACTTCCCTGCTAGGACCTTTTGGCTCTTACTTGGTTAATTAGGACCAATGTGCAATTTTTCAGGGCAAAGGGCATAAAAGCCCTCTCCCAACCCTGGTCATCCCTATTGCTCTTAATAAGCTGCCTCTATTCATGCAGTAATTGACCAGTGTAACTACATTGGCATGGGAGGAAGCAATTGTGTGGCCAACATAGGGTTGAGCCATAGCCATTAAAGTGGTGCCAAACTATGTATTAATTCTACAATGTAGACATGTTTTTAATCTATGCAACCAATGCTACCATCTTTCTCTCAGTCTAAGAGTACTACAATATCGCTTTGCACAATGATAGAGATTCTGGACTTGTTCAGTCTCATTGCATCATCTGATATCAGAGTATCATCAATGTAATAATGAGAGCCAGCCTCAGAAATCTGAATGACTTCTCACAGAAGTGTCATGTAAAAATGATAAAAAGCATAGAGGGCAATCTTAAGCTTTTGCAAATTCTGTAAACCTAATGGTGATAAGGAGAAACAACTATCTTCAAACACATCCTTCTAGGAATCTTAAGCAAAATAGGTCATCTAAAAGATGATCTCAGGTCCTATCAACTAAATAGTCAAGGACAATACTATGAATAATGGGAGTTTATTCAACTTGATAGTCCAAATGGATCAACTCTCACTGTCCTTTTATCAGGTCATTTACACATCAGGAAATAAAGCGATAGCAAGCAACCCTAATCCTATCCGATTTGTCATCGATCCACTCCTTTGGGTTTCATGCAAATCTTCCATTTGCCAAAATATTCAATCCTGTGCTTTTCTTTTCCATTTTTGGCTGAATAGCTTAGCCATTGATTTGTCCCATCGAGTACAAGGTCTGTCTAAGGGGAGCTTGTGGTCTCTTGATATCCAGTTAGTTAGCTGACATGTCCATTGGTTGCCTTTTGTTTGTGCTATATGCCCTGCCCACCTTCTTTTAGCCTCATAGATTTCATTGGCCATGTCGTGCACCCTGGTTCTTTGATGCAGCTCTTTATTGCTCACTTTATATTTTATAAAGTGAGCAATAAAGTGAGCATGGTCTGGGGCTGATGTACCTGAGGGACCGCCTCACCCCCTACCAACCCCAGAGATCCCTCTGTTCTGAGGACCAAGATTTGTTGGAAATTCCCAATGTCAAGACCTTGCATCTAACAGCAACCAGACGCAGAGCCTTTACAGCAGTGGCACCATCACTCTGGAATACTCTGCCACCTGAAGTCTGTGCCTTGCGGGACTTATCAGCTTTCCGCAGGGCATATAAGACATATCTGTTTCGACAGGCCTTTGATCTTTGATATTGCTGTTTTTAAATTGTTTTAAATTGTTTTAAAATTGTGTTAGATTTTAGCCTGTTCTTGTAAACCACTCCGAGCCCCAGGGGAGCGGTGGCATATAAGTTTGAATAATACATAAATAAATAAATTGTCACACCACACATCTTTTCCATTGCTCTCTAAGTCACCTCCAGGTTTTTATTTTCTAACTTTGTTGCGCCCATATTTCAGATGCGTATAACATTTCCGATAAGACTGTAGTGTTGAAGATATCTGTTCTGACCTTCATTGAATGAAGGTCAGCAACTCTAATATTGGTCTACAAATATGGCTGAAGAGAGGAACTTGGACCATGACTTTGAAAACATACACACTAAAAAAGATTGTCAGTTTTTCTCCTTCTTCTTCTTTTAAAAAAATCCAAGTTCATTTCATCTGGTTTCCTATAATAATTTGGGAAATGTTAGTAAGTTTTTGTTAAAAAACAGAATGAATCAAGTTACCCCCCCCCCCCCCAAGAAGAAGGCAGAGGAGCAGCAGTTGCAATGAGGAAATTAAACTCCTTCCATCCTAGCTGATGCCTGCGTGGGACTGAGTGGCGCATGCTCTAACAGGGGGTTTGTAAGCAATTGTTTCTCCACTAAAAGAGCAGAGTTCAGGTGAGATGATTAACTGTAGCAAAAACAATGTTATGTCACTGTTATCAAGTTGATAAAGAAGTGAGTTGCCAGTTTTCTACAGAGTCTGGTTAATGCGACCATGGAAGAATCCTGGGGATGTTAAAGACAGGATGCAATGATTAATAGCACTTGGCAAACTAATTGGCTTGAAAAAGGTAGCAACCCAAATTTGAAATGAGTTACGAAGCTGAAGGGCAAAACAAACTCTGGCCATTTCTAATTCTTCTTAATAGTTCAGTTTGGACGGGTGGGCTCAGGGCTTTGATCTACTGCATATTTTCACTTTCTCCTCAAATGAGGCATCTTTTCCAATCAAATCCTTCACTTAGCAGTTCTTCCTCCCAGGCAGTCTATTTCATTCCAAGACTGCAGGACCTGGTATACTTCATAAAATATTCAGAAGGTTGAGGAAATCTATAAGGAACTATAAAAGCACAATTAGGCAGATAAGGCTAGCATGTCACAATGTACGTCACCCCAGTGTCTTCTGGTGGAACAAATCATTGAACAGTCTCCCAATATCCTTATGATAAATGGAGTCCTAAAAACCGGGCAATTTAGTTCACTTGGAGCTATAGCATAGCATCTGAGTTGGTTTAGAATAAATAATGGTCCCAATTTGTCCAATTGAATTTAAACCAGCAGCCACATGTGCACCCTTACTGGCTCTATTCTCATTGATTCTGAGATAGTGTTAGGTTAATGTGCCACTATATGCCTCAAAGATGAATAATCAAGTGGAGGATTTGTGGTTGATATCAAAAATGAGTGTGTAGCATAAATCTTTGTGTATTCTCTGATTATGCCATGCAGTTACTGTGCTAAATGGCAATATTGTGGAACTGAATGCCCAAACAAGTGTACAACTGAATGGGCAATGAAATGTGTAGTGAGATGGAGGAGAAAGTATCCTGCTGCCAATTTCAGTAGGGACAGGTGGAGATACACTGGTGAAGAAAGTGCTTTGGCATGTACAGGAGCACTTTATGCACAGCTCTGCTTCCACACCTCTGATTGATCTCAATGTAGATATTAGGTATCCAAAAAAATGTCCAGCTGTTTCTCTAGGAGAACATATGCATGCCTAATACATCAGCAACGTTCTTGCCTGTGTCTTTTTGATTTGCAGATACTTGATCCCACTCCACTGTTGCAATGAAACTAGTCTGAATGTGCAATTCAACAAAATATCACAAGAACATATAACCCAAGAACATGTTTGCAGATGATACGATGTAGGACTCCTTCTCTGAAGAAAGCAGAAGGAGTAACAAGCTACAACTGCTGATTCATATTATAAATTTTTGAATTAAAAGTCAGATTTTAATTCAGAAGCATAAGGTTCTGTTGTTGTTTTTTACTCTTTTAGGTTCTTGGCTGGTTTTACTGCAACAGATGAATAGGGCTAACCTTTTAGACATGATTTGGATTCTCAATAGAGGCTAAAAGATCATTCTCAAATCTTTACACTGAATGTATGAAGATTTTTAGGTGCCCATCTGCTCAGGGACTCTGCAGCAGATGCTTGCATGCGACCCCACCCCCTCCATTATACATGTTCAACCCACCTAAATGCTCAAACAATTCTAGCACCCTGCACACCATCAGTCTTTACTGTCACTTATCTCATGGTTTCTAACTACAGCATACATACATATTTATTTATTATCATTTGCAGTATTTGTATACCACCCTTCTCAACCCCGAAGGGAACTCAGGGCAGCCAAGGGGACTCATAAAACCTCAAATCCAGATCAAGTGACTGTGTGTTTTAAAATCCTATGTAGGAGAGGCCTGGCTTGCACTTAGGGGTGGGAAGGAAATAAAAGATCACAAGAGCCCATTTGCTTGTGAGCTCTGCAAGTCCTGGTCCCTGTCCTGCTCTTTGGCATGTTGTGAGTGTGGTTTCTTTTTAAGCAGTTAACAGTATTTAAACCTTTCAGCTAGGTTTGATAATCAGCTTTCAAACAGAAGATATCTTCAAACAGATAATTGCTTCTTGTAACACAGAACATTCAGCCACCCTACTGAATCTTTGGAAACCTCCAGGCAGTTAGGCAAAACAACACTGGTCAAGACAGGCCCAATGCTGAGTGTGATTCAATACAGTATAAATAATGGCAGTAGTATAATGTTCCCTAGTTGGAAGTTTCTAAGTATCAGAGCCACATCATTTGGCCCGTCCTCCTACTCAGTGTCAGAATAGCCAGTAGTGTCTAGTAGCTGTGGAATCAGTGGCATAACAAATCTCTTCTGGATTGTAGTTTTAAGTTTTTAGCTATTATCCAAGATGATGAATCTATTTCGGGTAGAGTTTGATATATTGGATCATGCCTGCACAACTTGGCAATAGTAAGGGGCCAGAATTAAATAGGCCAAACCTCTTGTAGCTGCAAATAGTTTTAGCATCTAATTCCAGGTTTATGAGAAGGCACATTTCCCTTAGAGCAAGTGGAAAAACAGGTTAACCTCCATTTTCCTGCCTACCCTCAGTATGGTGGAGAAAGGCAGTTCTTTTCTGAGGGAAAGAAGAAGTGCCTCAGCTCTTGTCTCTGCTGCTCACCCTTTCTTTTTGCCTCTGGGTTGTCTCATTTGTCTCCTTCTCCTGCAGAAGGAAAACCACCAGCAGTCTGTGCCATTCATTTCCCTCATTTGTGAGGGAGAAACTTAGCTTTGCAATGAAAATCCCACAAATTTATGATGAAGCTACGTTTCTCCCTCACAAGTGAGAGAAATGAATGGTGGGGAGTTGGTGATTTTTCTCACAGAAGGAGTAGGATATGACAGAGATAAGCCAGCAGCAAAGAAAAAGGAAACACAACATAGTCAACTCTTTCCCTCAGAAGCGAATGGTGTGAAGTTGGCGGTTTGCCACTGGATGAGAAGGAGACGAGAGAGGTAAAGAGGAAAAAAGCAGCCGAAATAAAGAGTGAGGCCCTTCTTTTTACTACCTCCTTCTCTCTCTAAAATGGATGATCTAATGTCAAATTGTATCATAACCTGGAGCCCAAGATTCCAACCTCCTTGAAGAAATGCCCAATACCACTAAACATTTCATCCCCACTCCCCACTACTCCAGTGTAAGTCCAACAACCTCCGCAGGCACTTTCAGCATCTTGACTGGATCTATTGGTGGGCCCCCCTTTGTCACGGATTAGTTTGGTAACTTTGGTGCATACAGAAAGGAAACATGTAGAGGTAAAAGACTTGGAAGGGAGAATGGTGGGTTGCAATTGCTACTCTGCTATAGTGCTGCGTATGACCTCTGTATCTAAGGCTTACGCTCAGAGTCTTTTCAGGCTGCACCAAATCCTTGTGAGGGCCTCACCTACCCCCTGGGCTGCATGTTGTGCAGGCCTGCCTTGGATGATCCTTTTGAAGTTCCAATTCACTTCCTACTGACTTGGGAGCCACTAGCCAGGATTAGTATTTAATCACCAACATGGAAATGGTGGTCAATAACCTGGTAGTTGTGGAGGTTTTCCATGCAAGGAAGATGAATATTAAGGGTGTTGTTTACTTGGAAGCATTTCTCCACTTTAGACTTTCCACATGAAGATAATGACAATGAAGGGCCCAAGACTTCTGTGTTGAAGAAGATGTGATGAGTTGCTGAACTGAACATGACATGAGTTGAAGAATTTGGGTGTCTTCTGGTACAATGATTCATTCATCTTATGTGTCTGATATGTCAGCTAGACATATTAGCTGGGCTGACTGAAAACAAAGCATGTTATTTTTCTAATTGAACATTAGTTCAAGGCTATGATAATAAAATATGAATGTAATAGACTTGCATTTCCCCATTATGTTCTATTTTGTTTCTTGTTGTGTGCTACTCCAGTACATTAAAATGATGATATTTTTTTCATAGTTGATAACTTAAGCTCTAACCTTGAAGTAGTGGAGTATCAGTGTTTCTATGTGAAAACGACCTGAAGGTTGCTACAAAGGCTGGCTTAAAAAATCTAATGGACTATTGTATTTAGCAGTACTTCAGAAATTAACATGCTTTGAAACACAAGGATACATACATGTTTTGTTATATATATGAATCTTAAAATCTACCAGATACATATGGTAGATGAGTTTTGACAAATTTATATTATGGTAAGACATTTAATGGATTTTTAGTGGTTGAAGAGTGGAGCAGCACACAGACAGGAAGAAAAATATTTGCCAGCTACAAAGAGGTAAAAAGCAAGTATTTCCATATAAATTATACAGCTGAAAGCAAGCAAACAAATTGAAATTGTGATTTCTAACCTCAATTTGCTGCTGGCCTATTCATTGGCTTTAGAGTCTCTTCATTCACTAAAAATAACAAAAAATAATGTAACCTCTATATTTCTTCTTACCAAGCTGTTACCTATTCTGATGTATATGTAAAATGCTTTTCAGTTTTCAGTCTCCTTTTTATTTTTATTTTTAAAAACACTAAGGAGACACAGCTGCCCCAAATATAAATTCTGCATTCCTCTGGTTGTTATAATTTTAATTCTCTCTTCTTATTTCTGATTGATCCTTTTTGTGTTTGTGTCAAGCTTTCTGTTCTGATTCATCCTTTTTGTGTTTGTGTTCTACCATATCATGGAGAGCACGTTCCCTGACAAAAAAAACAGGGTTCAGCTAGAGCAAGTTATATTAAGACTAGCAGAGCACAGCACCAAGATGCCCATAGAAAAGAGAGAAAACATTACCCTATTGTTTTTATAGAGATCAACATGCATCACACAGCCTCTTTTAACCTTCTACTGCTCTGCTGCTCAATTTTGTTGATTCTGACTGATTATCCTATGATTCTCTCCCTTATTAGAATTGAATCCTCATAGATCAATTATAACTTGAATTGGACAGCTTGCATATACAGGCAGTCCTCAAGTTACAAACATTCAACTTACAATGACTCATAGTTAAGAATGGGAGTGAGACAACAGGAAGTGAGGGAAATATATCTCTAGGAAGGGAAATTCACTCCTGGAAGAGTTATCATGGGGAAAAGGTGTCTACTGAAGCTTTCTCACCAATCCTTGTTTCCAAAACAACCCACATTTTTCAAAATCCAATTATCACAGGGACAGAAAGTGAAGTGAAATCTTCTGAACAGGGGCACAGACAGCAAAACAGATACCACAGGGTGTTAATCCTTCCCTATGCCATCTAAAGCTTCTATCTATCTATCTATCTATCTATCTATCTATCTATCTATCTATCTGGAGTTATACTTAAAACATGTACCTGTTCTAATTTACAAACGAATTCAACTTATGAACCTAGCATGTTCATAATTTGGTGATTGATTGTATACTAGAACTTGGCAAAGTTACTTTCTGGACTACATTTTCAGACTTTCTGGAGTTGTAAACCAAAAAGTACCTTTTCCATGCTCTGAATGTGAATGACTAAGCTAGGCACAATATTCAAGAAATGGTAACGACAGTACCAGCCAGTGTAGACACAATCTAAATTGCAACTGAATACAAACAGCATGCATAACTTTTCAGTTCTTCTTTGAGTTCTTCTTTGCAGCCATGAAATAATGCTAGTAGTCATAGATGATATCGCCATCCTTTTTGTTTTGTTCCATCTTTATGGAAATTAATGAAAATATTGACCAACATCTCATTTCTGGTGAAATTTTAAGATTTTTGCTCCCCCCCTCCTTGACCTTTCCTTACTTACAGTACCATGGAAAGAAAGAGTAAAATCAATGCAGTTCAAAGCTAGGTTGTTGTAGGGTTTTTCAGGCTGTATGGCCATGTACCAGAAGCATTCTCTCCTGATGTTTTGCCTGCATCTGTGACAGGCATCCTCAGAGGTTGTGAGGTCTGTTGGAAACTAGGAAAATTGGGTTTATATATCTGTGGAAGGTCCAGGGTAGGAGAAAGAATTAGGTGTGAATTTTTCAATTGGCCACCTTGATTAGCATTTGATGGCCTGACAGTTTTTAGGTGTGGTTTGTTACTGCCTGGGGGGGGGGGGGGGTTCTTTGTTGAGAAATGATTAGGTGTTCCTGGTTGTTTCTTCTCTGGAGTTCCCCTGTGTTTGAGATTTGCTCTTTATTTACTGTTATAATTTTCAAGGTTTGGCTTCTTACTGCCTGGGGGAATACTTTGTTGAGAGGTGATTAGCTGTCCCTGATTGTTTCTTGTCTGGCGTTGCCCTGTTTTTGAGTGCTGTTCTTTGTTTACTGTTATGATTTTAGAGTTTTTAAATACTGGATGCCAGATATGGTTCATTTTCATGGTTGATTCCTTTCTGTTGAAATTGTCCACATGCTTGTGGATTTCAATGGCTTCTCTGTGTAGCCTGACATGGTAGTGTGGTCAAGCATTTCTGTGTTTTCAAATAATATG
This sequence comes from Anolis sagrei, assembly GCF_037176765.1. Taxonomy (NCBI): domain Eukaryota; kingdom Metazoa; phylum Chordata; class Lepidosauria; order Squamata; family Anolidae; genus Anolis; species Anolis sagrei. Next base: position 217,287,807 of record NC_090021.1, on the reverse strand, counting down.
CTATGTCCAGGTTAGTTCATCAGGTACTCTGCTATGGTTGATTTCTCTGGTTGTCAGATGCAGGCAAAACGTTAGGAGAGAATGCTACTAGAACATGGCCATACAGCACAAAAAACCTACAACAACCCAGTGATTTTGGCCATGAAAGCCTTCGACAATACAGTTCAAAGCTAGCCTTTACCTCCACAGAACTGTACCCTTACTCTTTTCTTTCTCCCCAATCTTCCTAGACCATATAATCCTCATCTCTAATCTAAAGAAAAGTCATATTAGTCCAGATATTAATCCAATAATTAATTCATATTCCACCTTTCTTCCAATGTGGGTCCAAAGAGGGCCTATTACAGTTAAAAACACAATAGAGTTAAAACTTTTCCTGTTTAAACTGATTAGATAGAAATTCCTAGGTCCCCCCTGTGGTCAACAGGGTCTGCAATGGTTTATTTATTTATCCCATTCTAGACTATTTGTAGCAAAATTGTTACTTGTACTTTCAACACTCTGGCTTTGTATTATTTTGATTGGAAATTCCAGTCTGAAAGACATGAGATTCTCTTATGGCTGTGGAGTCTTTTTTTGGGAGGAGGGAGGGAGGTGGGGGAATTCATCTTTAGATCTGGTATTTGACTTTCTAACCCTTTCTGCAATTGCATTTGCTATATCTCAATAGTTATGGATGATGATGCTTCTAAGCCCCCCCCCCCATTAAAATGTGTGATGCTGTATATGCATGTTTTGCTTTTGATCCATCCTTTTATTTACTGCTCTTATTTACTGATGCTAATTCCAGTCTCTCGGTGTAGCCATCTTTTGAAAGCTTAAAGTTTATACTTGTGTCTTTGACAGGGACAATGTAGAGTGGCAATTATGTAGAGAAAACTGTTGCTCTGTGACCTCCACCCCATCTTTAGGTAGAGCTAGCTTTTGTGAAATACTTCTAATCCTAGAATGTGTTTCTTAGGGGAACACATTATTTGAACAGCACATTATACCCTGTGGAGAACATATTTATGGTACAGATGATTCTTTGCTTCCTGAGTGGGAGAGTTCGTTTTAGCTGAAACAGAGCACAGAAAGGCAGCATTTCAAAGCAAGAGTTCAAGCACACAGAAATGACAAAGAACTCTTGGACAGAAGGAAAGCTTTCAAAATTACTCTGTTTTCTTTCATCCTCCTGTTTTTCAACCATGAGGGAAATACCCCAAAGGGTTGAGAGAAAAGAGCTACAGTAGAGTATAGCCTACCCTAAAGCAAGGAAATTTGGATCATAGATCAAGCAACAGAAAACACAGAAATGCAATCTCTAAACTGCTATCCCAAGCAAACACAAGAGGCGTGCCCTAGATTTTGGTTCCTTAATAGAAGAGTGAAATGCTGTGCAGACATATAAAGTGTATATCATCACAATAACTAAATTCCAAAAATGGCATATTCACAGCCCCTTGCCCCAGTTGAACATGTGATCCAAGGGCAAAAACTCAGATACCCACTTCAGGGACAGTCAATTTTTCCCAACTTCCAAATCACATTACACCCAGGGGCAGATCCAAAAACCCATCCTTCACCAAAATGTCTCAGAAGGTGCTACCAACTCATATTTTCCCCTACACTAGTCACAGATAGTGGTCAACATCTGTTTAGCATCTATCTCTCACCAAACTGAACAGAATCAATTTAATTTCCCAAATAGCTCATTGCCAAGGTAAGATAACTGCACTCCATTTTTTGAAGTAACATAGGTGATATATACAGGTGAAGTAATATAGATGTTTTTGGGGCGTGGGATGTAATAAGCCAAAATAATGACTCTGTAAATAATATTTAATATTGAAACAATGACAAAGTCTTTGATTCAAAGGCTGGGCTTCAGCAGGGACAGCAGAGTAAATAAGGAAACCCGAAAGCCAATTAGCCAAATACCTGTTTATATACCTCCAAAGATGTCTATGTAATCATCCCCCAATTTTCCCCCCACTCTGCTGTGAGACAAATGTTCGCTGAGCAGGGCAGTAGCCAGAAAAAAATTTCGGGGAGGGTTGACAATTTGGGGGGGGGGGGGGTTGAAAATTTCGGGGAGGGTTGAAAAATGGGGGGGGGGGGGTTTGAAACCTGCCTCCTAGCTCACGCTGAAGCAAAGAGCACAGCAGGGGGCAGAGCAACCTTCAATAGCCTGCAGCTCCACCCCTGTCAACCACCTCTACCAAGTCTGGCCTCCTTAATGAGAGCATTCAATACTCCCCCGCCCCCCAACTTGGTTGCTTCACTACATCGGCTATTGCTGCAAGTAATGACAGTGTGAATAAACTGTCAATATTTGCTTGAGATAGTGCTTACAGTTCTGGAGGGACTCTTAATTTTTTGCATCTCATAGACTTAGCATGGGGATTTGGTTAACCAGTTAAAATTCATGAGTAAACCAGTTTTTTTTTTAAAAAAATCAAACATTTCGGGGGGAGGGGGGGTTGAACCCCTAAAACCACCACCTCACTACAGGCCTGTCGCTGAGATACATCCTCAATATCCATAGGCAAAAAGGAGGTAATGTGAGCTGAAAAAATCAAATAAGGAGGAGCCTTGCTGGGGAGCCTGAAGTAATGATTGCATTGAGGGACAGATCATGATGAATACTGTGCAGAACCTGCATCAGTCCCATAAACTGGTAGAGTGCTAGGCTGAGGACTAATCTCAGCACCATAATGTCATAAGAGTTGCTGGGGGAAAGCCAAGTCCAAACAAACCCACAGATAGCCAATGTCAACAGTCCGGAGTCAGAAATGCTGTTTGTCAGAGAAGCAGCAGTCAGATTTCAAGGCAAGAATATCCACAAAAGCCAAAGTCACAATCTGTGTCCAAATGCTGTTTGCCAGAATCTAGAAGTCAAAAGCCAGAAGTCCTTAAAGGCCACACAGAGAAGCAGAGAGAAAGATTCCAAGACCAGAGTAACTGGCATTAAACTCAAGCCAAGTAATAACTTTGTCTGCCACAACCCTAAGGGCCATTCATTTTAAGATCTCATCTGTTGCTTTTTAAATGGTTGACCATTTCTGCAAAATAGATCTGTACCTGATGATGAGAACCGATTTCCCTCCTACTCAAGAGAAGGCACTTGAGTAGCAATATCATTAAATAAAAAAACCAGACTGTCCTGCCTGCTGAGAGGAAACCCACTCAGGCCCAGCATAGATTGTGCTGAACCCTAATGTGTTCAAGGAACACCATTCAATTCCTCATCAGAAAATAAGACCTCAGGAAGAGGAGGCCACTTGGCTAGAGGCTTTTTTTGTTAGATCCTTGTTTAAAGTTGCTGTCCACTTGTATGGCAATGATCTGGGATTGCTGAAAGGAAAAGCCCTTATCACCTAGGCTCTAAAGGATTTTGACAAAATATAGGCATGTAGCCAAGACCAAATTGGTATGGTCTGCCCTCATCTCCTGGCTAGATGATGTCCATAAACAGGTCAACAGTGAAATCCTACATGCCTTGGAGAACATTAAAAACTTTGTGTTTCATTTCAGTTCTTATACACAACTAATGATATATTATGTAGTGAATGGGATTGTCATGGAGGGGTTACATTGCAATATTTACTTGGGGTAGGGAATGAGGTACAAAAAGGTTGTATCAGAGAGCCCATGTTTTGCATTAGCTTGCAACAGAGGCCTGGTCTATATTTTGAATATCCTGGCTGTTAATGGTTTAACACCTTTTTGTTGTTTTTAACCAAAATTATTTTTCTCTTGGGAAATAACTATATATGTTAAGGCAATGGCATTGGAGGCTTTCATTTCAATGGCATTTTGTGAAAAAAAAAATTGGCAGACCAGCATAACATCATTCCTTCAGTTGGACATCCTGAGGCTATTCTGACATCGGTGTCTGATGTGAACATCTACTGATTACAAAAAAAGTATCAATAACACACAGTTGCTCAATTTCACACAATCTTCTCTCCAAGTATCTCTAATAAGAAGGATCAAAATACAGAATATTGTTTGGTGAGGAAATTAGGCATCTTATTTGAAAAAAAACAACACAATTCTTAAGCTGCCTGGAGGGTAAGGAGGAAGGAAAAACTTTGACACTAGCAAATGTGTGTTTATGTGTTATTGAGCTGACATTTCTCCTGTCACATTGCAAGCAAAGATTAAAGTTGCTTTTCAGTCTGTGGGGCTGCTAGATGAAAATACATTATTTTGAAGCCAAAAAGATGGCTTTATGATTTCATCCCGACTGCAGGTATCAAGCTGATAACGTCCAGGTGGTGAAGTATCTTCCATAAATCAGTGTCATTAATTTCTGCAACAACCTCAAACAGATAGCCGACAAGATAATTCTGGGGATTCCACCCTACATGTGCTTCCTATCAACATTTTAAAATATTAGGTGTTGACATATAGACATCCCCATATATCACTATGTAGTTTGATTTCACAAGCTTGTTTTCAAGGGACATAATAATATCCATTCGAAAGCTCCTGTAACAGAGTGCCATTTCCTTTCTTCTTTTTCTTTTGAAAATAAATTCAGCTCTAGGAAGAGAAATAGTGAGTAGTGAAATGAGTGTCTGCTGTTGCATTTTTAATTCAAATCCTCTCCTGCTTTCTTTTCAAATGTGTGTCTGCAAGTTTGTGTTTGGAACCTCCTTGGGGGATTTCTCCATCTTCTGGTTTCTTAGGCTTATTTTGGTTTAAAGTTAATGTTAGGGGGAATGACAGAGCCCCATTCTCTCAACTCATTTGGTTCTGGGACTCCAAAGACCTTTCTGAGACTGCCAAGCTCATGAATTCTAAGGCTTACTGACGTGTGAAGACCAGGGGAAGATGTTGCCAGGTCCTCGTCTGTGCTCTGTTAAGATATGTGAGCAATGAGGAGCAGCAAGGCTTGGAGCCATACTGAGATTTACAAAGGAGAGAGCTGCCTTTTTTATGTGCACAAAGGTGGTGAGTTAGCACATACATCAGAAGGGAGGAGAGAGGCATTATGACAACTATTGTTGTTTCCAGTTGATATGTGTTCTGTCAAATGGCTGCATATAACCAATGCAACTTTGACTTTCTTTTCACTGGGTTCTCTCTCTGCAATAAGGAACCCTTGGAAAGAAGGTTTTTTAAGAGAGTCAGAAAGGTTCTTCCATCGCCAGGCATGTCTCCTCACAATACAGAACATCATCTGAAGACAGGACCTTCTCAGTAGGCTTGTTTTAGAGAAAAAAATGTTCAAAACTTGCTTCAGATGTAGGGGTGCTGGTGGTTCGATTCTAGTCAATTCTGATTTTCACAGAAAAAAATGTTCAAAACTTTTTGAAACTTCAGAGACTTCTGAATCCTTCCTTGATGGTTTGAAAGTGTTATTTCCTGTTTCATTGGGTGGTATTTACTTTGAAAGTAGTTGTTTTACTCCAGAAGTGGTGGGGGGAGGGGGAAAGCAAAGGGAGGAAATTATTCCACTCTGCTTTAAAACACTTTCCAGGCTCCAGACAGAAGCGTGTTGAGAGGATAGGGAGGAAATTCATCCACTCTGTTTTAAAACGGCTTCCCAGGCTTGAGCCGAGGCCAGAAACCAGAAGTGGGGAAATGCTGAATCATTTCAACTCACTTTCTGCTTTGTAACAGAAATGGCGGAAAAAGCTTCGGAAGGGCAAAGGGACTTCCGGTTTCCTTAAAAACTTTGAAATTGCTTCAAAAAGCAAATCTTTTCAAATTTATTCCGAATTATGAAGATTCCGACCGAACCTAACCATGCCTACTTCTCCGTGGTGGCACCTTGGCTATGGAACTCCCTCCCTAGGGATATTAGATCGGCCCCCTCCCAACTGACATTCTGAAAAAAATTAAAAACCTGACTTTTTGAACAAGCCTTTCAAAACACAGTGTAATGGATGGATATGGAACCCAGGAAAGAATGAACATGGAATAGCTTGACAATGTCTTTGGAAAATGAGCTAACAGGAAGTTACTGGTGTTTTATGCCTTTAATGCTTTTACAAAAGGTTTTTATAATGTGTGTTAATTGTTTTTAACACACATTGTGGCATCGAATTGTGCCAGTGTAAGCCACCTTGAGTCACCTTTGGGCTGGGAAAGGTGGCATAGAAATGCAGTAAAATAAACAAATCAATAAATAAATCTGAAAAGAGCTGCATTTTTGCTGCCTCAGCTTTCAAGTCAAATTTGTTTTGATTAGGTCCCCTTTCTGCATCTTATGCCACTATGGTTTTGTTTCAACTGCCAGGGTAACACCTATAGATCTCTGGCGGATGTAGTTTGGTTAGCTAACTGCTGTGTGGTTGGGAGCTGCTTTAGTGGCATGAAGTGAGCTTGCTTAGAGGATAAATTTATCACAGTCCATATCACAGTATATCCTTTGCTGGGGTTAGTTCGACTACAAAATCCATTGAATTTGTCTCCAAGCTTTACATGGGTCAGCCATTGTCTGTAATAATCCCATAGGCTTCCCCATGAACTGCTTGGATTTGGCACACACCACACATTCTGCCACATAATCCTTCATGTCTCTTCTCATTCCAGGCCACCAAAACTGCCTGTTCAGTAATTGTAGATTATTATTTACAGTCTTAAAATGTCCAGTGGTTTAGTGATTGTATGCCTGGTTGAGAACTTGTACCCTCAAATTTCCCAGGACATATAATTTCTCCTTGTGGTACTGCAAACCCCTTTTCTATGTGATTACCGTTGCATGATCCTGCAACTAGGGGTCAGAACTATACTGAACTTGGAAAGCCCATTTCCGCTCTGAGGGAGCCATGGTCAGGTTCCCTAAAAACGCTGCTTGGGACCGCATTTTAACTACTAGCCCTAATTATTACCCGGATTTCAATGTTGGCATACACCTGCTCATAAAAGGGGGAAACTAATGGAAGGAGGAGGTTCATTGGCTGCTTTTGGCCTCAAGCCTAAGTAAAAATGCCATCTATGTTAAAGGATGACAGAAGTCTTTGGAGGAAAAAATAAAATTTAAAAAAATCCACGTACCCAGAAAATTTCCCAAATGAATAGTCTTAGTATAATTTGATATGGGCAATTTCAGAGAAAAAAATGTTATTTTGGGAAAATATTATAGTTCTTCCATTTATAGCATTTTCAAGCAAGGATTTGGAATAGTACTTCTAGTTTGATAAGAAGGTGGCAGAAAAAAGAGAGGAAAGCACTGAGAACTGTTAATTATTGGAAGCAGAATCGCTCCAGCACCTAACAATCACTGCAAGAAATGTCTCTGATTAAAAATTGGGTTTACTATTGGCTTTTCTGAGGAGTTCTCTGTTCAGTCAACAATACTGAAATGCAAATGTGCTTTAAAACTTTGTTCGAGGTTATTCTGTTTGTTATTTGTCTCATATTTTCCAGAACTTCCACAACACCACAGTTGCCTTGACCCTCATCAGAATTTGTTTTCCCAGTTCATATCTTGTTGACCTCATTAAAAATGTGGCAAATGGCTGTTTTTTCATGATAAAATGCATATTATTCTAAGTTAAAGAGCAGGCTCCTGTTCCATTACTTTGGAGAAACAAAATGCTTCCTTTTTTTTAGAGCCACTGTGAAAGCACGAAGGAATTGTGTGCCCTCCTCTTCTTTTTGCACTTCCATGCACAGTATTTTTATCAGTCTATTCTGAAGTTTATAAATATAAATTGAACCAACCAAGGTTGAACTATTTTTTCTCGGTAAGGCCAACCCTTTCTCAATCAAAGTCCTGCCAATGTAGATTTCCATCGTATATGAGTGCCCTTTTACTGCTGAACATCCCTTATCAGATTTCAGAAACTGCTGAAGTTAAATTGGTTCTGCTGTTAGAAAAATACAAGACATTTGCTGTCACTAATTTCATGTGACTCTCAGATTATTTGAGCACACTCTTGGTTTTAACAAATTGTTGTCTTCAAGGTTGAAAGAGACATTCTGGCCTAGATCTTGTGAGCAGGGCCCTACATGTGGGATGTTTCCACTGGACGAAATGGGTGAAGGTTCATTGTTAGGGTTCTTCCGTATAGTCACATTCCTGTGCTCCTCCATCCACTCTAGAGGGCTGGGCAGTTCTACAGAAAGGAATGAGAAGTTATGCAGAGGGTCAGGAAAAATCATATCCTTTTTCTAACCACCTACGAGGGTTCAGTTGCTGAATAGAACAACTGAGGAATAGAATAATAGAATCATAGAGTTGGAAGAGACCTTGTGGGCAATCCAACTCCCTGCCAAGAAGCAGGAAAATCACATTCACAGGACCCTGACAATGGCCATTCAACTTCTGTTTAAAAACCTCCAAAGAGGGAGCCTTCACCACACTCTGAGGCAGAGAGTTCCACTGTTGAACGGCTCCCACAGTTAGGAGAAGATCAATGTAATACAACAGAATTCCTTTTAAAAAAGCAGAATCCCAATTTTGTCATTTTTGCCCATGAAGCTATTTCTCAAATCCTTGAAAGCTGGGTGTAGTTATTCTGTGTAATGGGGCAATACTCAAATTCACTTCCATTTATAATTGTTTTATTTATTTTTGTTTGGCCCTGGGTCAAATTAAACCCACACCTTTGTGGAAATTTGTTATGGACTAACGTTTTGATTGCCCCACTGGACAGTATTTAGGAATTAAAAATCTATAATCCATGCTATGATTGCTCTTCAATGCTAGTATTTATGGCATGGTGTGTCCATTTGTGATGCTTTTACACTTTGAGAGGGTAGAAAAGGTCATCCTGTTTTGAGGAGAAAATGAAATATCAAGGAAAATTTGACCAATGTTCCTATAACAGCACATGTGTACATTTAAGTAACCATGGGCTTTAAACAAATCTGCATGCACATCTTTTTGTGAAAGATTCTGGCATAAAATATAGCCATACATTTTCAGCTGCTACAGTATTATAAATACTGTTAAGATAATTTATAATATGGCCATGTAGCTTTCTCATTTCTAATGAATTAGGTGTTTGATATCATGACATAAATAATAAAAAAACCTCAAGGGACCACTATAAATTAGGGGCTCAGCTGCCTGTGATTGCTGTTTTTGTGTTCTGTTCCTATCAGAAGGCAATTATATTTTGTGAAGACTTTATTTCCCCAGTTTAATGAGGCATGTAAAATATGTCTTACAGTTTGTCCTTTATTAATACTGTATATAAGAGTTCAGTATGAATAAGGACATCACCCATATGAGTGCAATCAGAGACAATGTAACTTTTTGTTAACTTTTTCAAATGTAGGCACATGGGATAAAGAAGGCATATTTTTATTTTGCATGGCCATTGTGGAAAGTTTGAAGAGATTATTTCAGTAAATATATACAATTCATGTGACTGCGGAATTCAAGCAAAGAGCTGTTCCAAGAGGTTTGTTGGTTAAGATGAAAGACAAAATGTCTTATAGCCAGTCAACATCTTTGCTGTCATCACTCATCCCATACGCAGAAACAAACCAATGATGAGGGTCCATAATACTATTCTGTCCTCCAAACTGTGCTTCTACTAGCTCACCACTCTCATGACCGTGTCCACTATCCAGTTAATTAAATTCAGCAATGAAATGGCATCAAGGTATATCATATGAACACAGAGACATGTATGTGGATGTCCAATGGCTCCTGAAGAATATGGTTATGCATGCTGCTTACCTAAACCCAATTTTTGCCCATAGCACCTCTTCAAGTGTGGTTGGAATTTTTGACTAGGTGATATAGGTACTTAATGAGCTCAGGTAATCATCATCTGTGCCAACTTGGGTTCAGGGGGGTCAGTTGAAGGCAAGGGGAAAAGGATCAGAAGAAATGGCCAGAGGCTGGCTGGTTTCCTCCTCCTCCTCTCTTGAATTGCTGAAGATCCTGGAAGGCTGAAGATCCTGGAAAACTCCAATTTCCATGATTCCATAGTATAGATGCACACAAGGATTGTGTGCATCTCTTTAGAAATTGTTGTTGTTGTTGTTGGGTTGCTCTGCTAGGCACTGTGGCTATGCAGTCCATATTTGGAAGACTTGGAGGCATTGCAGCCAAAGTGTTTGGTGGACTGCACCTTTGTTTGATACTATTTTAATAGGACTTGCAAATATCTCTATTAGTTCTGGCTCTAGAATCAGTGATGGCATAAATCAGAGGCTTCCTTTGGATTTTACATGTTGAAGCTTTCTGCAGAGATTTCCATGAGCTGAAAGCTTTGCATCCTTGTCATACACTGAGTTAGATATTAATTAAATGTCATTCAAATGGCAAGGCTTGTCTAGTGAAGAGCTACAAACAATCCTCTGTTCATTGCCTACGGAGAAAGTGGGAGCAATCAATCATTTTATATGCCACATTGACTGTAATTGTTGAGAAGGGGAAGATCTATTAAAGAACATTGAAAATAGAGTTAACAATAATGCTATTCCTTTTAAGCCTATCTCCAGGAGGATTCATAAAACCCAAACAGATTTACCTTTCAGGATTCTATCAGAAGGTTTTATAATCTGGCATTCTTGCCTGAGTTGAGTATTGATCCATAGAATCTTCTAACTACACTTTGCAACTGTGGTGCACATTTATGTCAGGGGGAGAGTATTCATTGGGTTTTGGGGTTAATGTAGTTCCAGTCAGTCTAATGACAGCTAAACTGGTCTTTGGCAAATATGTGAGAAAACTAAGTAGATACAGTATAAGCAATGCTTTCACCACAAATTCTATCAAACATTTGCACCATAGAAAATTGTGGATTAGTCTCACATCCTTCAAACATACCTTTTCATTTTAAGTCACTAAGCATGAATCTGCCTGTGCCAGAAAATATTAATTTCTGGTTTAGACTTCATTTGCTCTTTAACAGAGGCAAAATGTATATCATACATAGTTCATGTTCATGAGCACATTGGTTGCAAAGTTCACAGAGAAAAAAAATAAGATTCATAGAGTCACCATTTTAATTGCAGTCCCCGGTGGTGCAATGGGTTAAACCTTTGTGCTGGCAGGATTGCTGACCAACAGGTTCAGATCCAGGGAGAGTGAGTTGAGCTTCCTCTGTCAGCCCCAGCTCCCCATGCAGGGACATGAGAGAAGCCTCCCACAAGGGTGGTAAAACATCAAACATCCGGGCATCCCCGAGCAACATCCTTGCAGACAGCCAATTTTCTCACACCAGAAGTGACTTGCAGTTTCTCAAGTTGCTCCTGGCACACACACACACACACACACACACACACACACACACAATTTTAATCAGGCAAGTCAAAATCTAGTTTGGCTGTGAATATACTTTGTGAATAGTATTTGGTTTGTTATGAGCTTGATCTAGTTGCCCCCTAAAGCTAATGACACTAACTAAGAATTAGGCCAATTGTTGATCTGGTTTGCGGATGACTAGGACATCTAGAAAAGGCAGTCTTCCTTCATTTTCTTTTTCCATGGTGAAACTCTAGATGTCCTAGTCATCCGCAAACCAGATCAACAATTGGGTCACACCGTTTACAGAAAACCCACACACATGGATAGATATCTACATAAAAACTCCAACCACCACCCGAGTCAAAAAAGAAGCACAATTAAAGCCTTGGCAGACTGTGCAAAAGGAATCTGCGAACCCCACCTTCTCCAAGATGAACTGAACCATCTAAACTGGGCTCTCCAGGCCAATGGATACTCCACCTCAGACATCAGAAGAGCTGCAAAACCGAGAACAAGTCACGAGAGTAAAGATGAAGATCCACCCAGAGGAAAAGTGTTCTTGCCATACATCAAGGGAACCACTGGCCACATGGGGAAACTGATGAGGAAACACAACATACAAATCACTTACAGACCCACCAAGAAAATCCAACAAATGCTACGTTCAGCAAAGGACAAGAGGAATCCTCTCACCTCTGCAGGAGTCTACCGTGTACCATGCAGCTGTGGACAAGTCTACATAGGGACCACCAAACGCAGCGCCCAGACACGCATCAAGGAACATGAAAGGCACTGCAAACTACTCCAACCAGAGAAATCAGCCATAGCAGAGCACCTGATGAACCAACCTGGACACAGCATATTATTTGAGAACACAGAAGTGCTGGACCACACCAACAACCACCATGTCAGACTACACAGAGAAGCCATTGAAATCCACAAGCATGTGGACAATTTCAACAGAAAGGAAGAAACCATGAAAATGAACAAGATCTGGCTACCAGTATTAAAAACCTCTAAAATTGCAACAGCAAAAACAGCAGAGAGGAAACAGGCAGGGGCATCTAATTACCTTTCAAGAAGAGTTTGCTCCAGGCACAGTCAGCCAATTGTATGCTAATCAAGGTGGTCAGTTGAAATATTCACACCTAGCCCAACTGACAAAAGTCCTTTGTCACACCATGGTCATTCCACAGATATATAAACCCCCTTTTTCCCCAGTTCCAACAGACCTCACCTCTGAGGATGCTTGCCATAGATGCAGGCGAAACGTCAGGAGAAAAATTGCCTCCAGAACATGGCCATATAGCCCGGAAAAACCTACAACAACCCAGCTAAAGGAATTTTTGAAAATACCTTCTTTTAAAAATTCTGAATAAATATAATTGAATTGCCTAGGGTGAATCTGGCCAGTCGAGTCCTATTCATTTGCTTTTAAAGAAAGGTTTTCATTTTGACCGCTTGAGAGAATAGTCTGCCAAAGTGTCAGTTGGTATAATAGACTAATGGGAAATTATGTTCTCTGCATGGCTGCAATATCATTTAAAAGACAAAACCCTCACACACATAATGCCCCCCTTCTACCCTCAATACCATCTAAACATGCACAGTATGAAACTCTTTCAGTTTTCTAGTTCTGCGCTGGAACCTTGCCCTTTTGCTATTCTTTGTATGCTCCTGGTGCACAAGGATGGAATGAATCCACCAAAGAAACAATTTAGCGCTACGGAGAGAGTGCTTAAAATTAGAATGAAATACTGGGACAGAAATGCATGCACTTCTCTGAGAAACAATAAGAAATGTGTTCTCTTTTTCTTTTCTTTACAACATCATCCATTAAGACAAAAGGAGCAGGACAGGGAATGGAAGGGAAGATGGCATGCCGCCTTTCAGTTACCAAAGGTAGACAGAAATTGCTTCCAAATCAATTGCTTAATACCTTTAAACACAAGCATTCTTCTGATTTACCTTCTGCAAGCTTTGGCATCTTGAATTTCAAGTCCATGAACAAACCGAAAAGATCAGAAGGTTAAATAACAATGAATGTTTAGACTTGAATGCAATCCAGCTAATTTTCAGCCTGGCAGGGCTCTGAAGATATACTTCTTTCATCCTCCAATCTAAATCAATCTTCCAGTGGTCCTGTGGCTGGAGGTTTAATGGGAGCATGTCAAAACCTGCCCAATCAATCTGAAATCACACTAATTCTCACAATGAACATCTTTAGAGATGGGCAAACTTCACTTTATTTCTTTTTAGAATGAGCCAAACCTTTCTGAGATTTCACAAAACTTTGAGGAATGGTCCAAACTCATCTGTAGAACCCATGTATGGCCTTTGGATTTTTAGGACACCAATAAAGCATTATAAACAAATAGAAAGTGTTCACTCTGAATCACTCATTGATTTTGAAGTAAGATTCAACTATCAACTGAGTCAGTCTCTGGGTAAGAGTAGTGTTGTGTGTTGGGGTGTTGTCCTTTTGCCTTAAGCAGCTAAATGTCTTGTGCCTATTGTCTGAAGCTCTTTAAAAAGAATGTTTGACACCCTTGTTTCAACATCTTTATTGGCCAGTTTCCAGACACTGTTGATTAAGATCTCGAAGTCCTCATATTATTTGGGATCAGACTATTTGAAGGACTTTTAATATGAGTGTGCTCATCTTTTAAGGCCTTTGAGGTACACCTCAATTATAACACCATTGGAAACACTTTTACTGGTTGCTCCTAGATCCTGGAAGTCCTGTCAAAGAAGGCTCGAGGCCCTTTCAGACAGGCCCTATATCCCAGGATCTGATCCCAGTTTTTCTGCTTTAAATTGGATTATATGAGTCCGCACCACCAGATAATCTGGGATAAACAGAAAACCTGGAATCAGATCCTGGGATATAGGGCCTGTCTGGAAAAGCTCTTGGTTGGCTCCCTCTTGCTGGCAGTCACAGCTGCTTTTACTTAGCCGAAACTTTGAAGCTAGATTGTTGTTGACTGAAGAGGGTTAAATCAGTAGATTCTATGTAATTCTATTTATTTTTTGTATTTAGTTCAGGGTGATCATGGCTCTTATCAGATGACACCTCCCCCCACCCCCCGTGCTATTCACCCTTGGGCTGAGAATTGCGGTATATAAGCGAAGTAAATAAATAAATAAATAAATTCCGTAAGCAAGCATGGTGATGGTTACCCATCACATGGGGGAAGCATTGTCCTATCAAGGCAGAAGTGTGCTTGGTCCAGCGGGAGACTTTCCATGTTGATGAGGAAGCTTCCTAGGATGCTCCGATGCTGGTTGGGGGTGGGGCCTCTGCTGGAAGTTGAGGGACGTTGTATGATGGGCTTTGTGCCTATCTATCCCTCTACTGGATGTCCTATGATGCTTAAATTGGTATGTGTGGTGAGATCCTATGTCTAGGATTGTACTATAAGGCTCCAGTATTATGGCCACTTCCTTGAGAATAAGTGATAATTGGCTTTGAATGAACCTTCATAGCATCAGGCTACGAGACTAGATTTATCCTCTGTTAGCAGCCACAAATATTATCTTTCTGTTTTAGAGAGAAGCATTGAGAGTGGGGAGAGGAAGGGATAAGGGAATAATATCGTTCTTTTCTCACAATTATGTGCTTATAATACTACAATTTTGTGTGTTTTTCTACATTAATAATGTTTGTGCTTCATCTTGTCCTTGGTTTGATGACCACATCATTGATTATGCACTCATGTTTATCTCCAACATTTTACAGGTGAAAAAAGGAATACTTATAGCTAATCAACATCAGACTGTGATGAAGACAGAAAATGTAATAATGAGAAAGAACACACAAACTAGAAGCATTTGTCAGTTTGCTCTTCCTTGGAGGCCTTGGCTTCTTCCCTGCTGCTGACGTAATTGCATACAAGTTATGTTTGCACTTTAAACTCAGTTTGGAAGTAAGCTGAAAGCGAAAGTAGTAGAAGAGAGTAACTTGGACATTTTAAATGGGACAACAAAAATTAATCAAGAGTGCTTGCTCCATGTAGGGAAAGTTAGAAGATATGTCATGTTGGCTACTCAGATACTCCTGATCACACCTAAATGTTGATCATAGTTTTTAGATATTACAAATTCCAGTTTTAATTTTTGAAATGTTGAAGTTTGTTGAGTTAGGGCCTTGCCACACAAAGCTATAACATAGATTCTAGTGTTGCAAACCCAACTTACTTTGAGCTGTAGCATGCCAGGATATCAATTGCACTACTTTATTGTATTCTCTACCTTGATAGGAAACATCTTTTCTGGAAGGAGGAATCTTTCCTGGCCCTTCTAGTTCTAAGTATACTTGAACATGTAGTTTTGCCAGGTCTGTTCTTCCTACACCAATGTAAACTTTATTCTAATTAAGCATTCTGAATCTTTAAGGAATCAAGTCCATTTGTATTTTCCCAGTTTTGCAATTACCATGGCAACTCGACCACCTACAAATGAGCTTTTGCAACCTTCTTTGGAGTGCCTTGCTTGGAGGAAATGCTTAAGAACGTAATGCTAAGAATTGCATAAAAACAGCAAATGACTCTCAGAACAAAAGGTGTGCTTCATATGACTTCTTCCTTGATAATTACTATTTCTTTCCCATTAAAAATCCGAAATCAGTAGCAGTGCGTTTGGCCATGAGAAATGGTTAAATTGTCAAGAAAACAAATTGTGTAGTTTCTCTTTCTTTAAGCCTGAATTTCTCCTGTTTTTTCTTTACATTTGTCATAGCAGTTCTTTCTCCCTTTCAACATCATCACATTTTGATGCTTTCCAAATATTTGGAAGAGATAAAATAACTGTTTCTTGTTTATCTCTGTACTGCTTAACTGAGGCACAGTTTCCCAATCTGTTTCGTTTCTGTAATGATCTGTCAGTTTGAAACAAGAAGGCTTTTCACTTTCTGTTGTCTTTGCTGTTTGACTTTACTGTCTCACAAAATATCATTTGTAAGTAATTTTTTCCCTGTCTGCTTCTTTCTCTGTGTAAAAATGTTTGAGATTCCCGCACTGATGCAGCCATCAAAATTATGAAGGCAACTTCTGCAAAAGATAAAAGGTATAAATTTAGTACATATACAGTTCAAGACATCCTTCCCTTTCTGTTGCTAGAAATGCTTGGAAATGAAACATGCAGATCTTTTTCTTTCATAAACTACAACCTGAAAGTACAGCCAATACAGAAAGACAGCTAAAGCACAGATGGGACAAAATACAGGACTTTGCTTCAAGCTCAAAATGAGGAAATGGTCATTGGTGGATAGCCAGGAACAGAAACTGAGGGGCCGTTTTAGAAGCCATAATAATCTTTGGAGCAAGAGAATGACAGCCAGGATATATCATACATACATAGCTTTATTATGGTCCATGGACCCAAAACTGTTAAATAGATAACATACAGGAGTTAACAGATCACTCAGAACCAGGAAATATGCCATATAGACACATACTACAATGTGTCAGGTAATACCCTGATCGGAGACTAGGTTCTTTCTTAGCCTTGCTGCCAATTCAAGGAACTTTGCCACTGTGAGGGTCACCCCGTGGTGCTTGTCCTCCATAAGATGTCTGACCTTCCCTTGCGGGGAATGGTCAGACAATCGGGACAGGATTTGGGTGTAAGAGTTCGCCTCGTTGAGTGAGTAATAGCGAAACTGCAACAAGATACGTTCTGATAATTCTATTTCATTTCCACTGCACAGGCATAATTCTTGGGAATAGGGGATACCAGATAGTCCGCCATTTAGCAGCTCTGATGGAAATACATTTAGTCTCGCTTTTGTGAAGAGTTTGCAGTAATTAGACACTGTGAGGCTGTTAAGATATTTACAGTTCAAGGATTTAGGAGAACATGATGAATTTGAGTGGGTTCTGAGCTCTCCCAGGGCAGTGTCCCTCATCTATTGCTTCAGTGATTCCTGTGCTTTTGTATGCCAGGATATATCTGTTCTTAAGGGTTTATCGTTTGGTCAGAGGCACACAAAACTACAAATCTCCCCCCCCCCCCACAGATTCTACAGTATGAAGCCATGGCAGTTACGACCTTATCACAAAGACTTCACCTGGCTTCATGGAGGAAAGAGAGAGGTTGCAGGGTGAAACCATTGCCTTGTGCATAACTCCGTCTCGGCAACACTTTCCCATCACATGTGGGTAGCATCACCTCTCTGGGGAGGATCTGTGCTGTCTCCATTGGAGCCAGCACAACATGGGAAGCCTCCTGTTTGGTGAGGGAAGCGTCCAAGAATGCTTCCATTCCGGTTGTAGGTGGGGCCTACGCTGGAAGTCACACAACGTCATGTGAAGACTGTCATGGAGCACTGTCTCTAAAACAGGCTGGAAACATCCTAGGACACTGAATTTGGTGAGTGGGATGAGGTCATTAAACCGATATCAAAGTGCTATGATTATGTAGTGTAAAAGAAGCCGGAGTTACTTCTGTAATGTTCTGGAACGTATTCCCCTCATTCTAATCCATATAGCTTCATATCACTTTATAATATTGTACCCCAAGTTCCCACCCTATACTACTATGGGTCAGGATATTTTCCTTTTTTGTACTGCACTTTTTATTTATTTATTTATTTATTATTTACTTTGCTTCTATACCGCTGTTCTCAGCCCGAAGGCGACTCACAGCGGTTCACAAAGCACAGAACATAGCAGAATTCAAACACCAATATAAAACAGTTAATAACCTAATCTAATACACAATTAATACACAATTACTATGAAACCATTCACTAGTGTCTCGTCACTAAAACATGATCCAGGTTCGTCATCCATTGTTCCATTCCTATGTCATTACCAGTCTTGCACTCATTATTCGAATGCCTGCACAAATAACCAGGTCTTTATTTTTTTGCGGAAGACCATAAGAGATGGTGCTAATCTAATATCTGTGGGAAGGGCATTCCACAGCCGGGGAGCCACCACCGAGAAGGCCCTGTCTCTCGTCCCCGCCAGTCGAGTTTGTGAAGCTGGCGGGATCGAGAGCAGGGCCTCCCTGGAAGATCTCAAAGTCCTGGTGGGTTCATGGGCCGAGATGCGGTCGGAAAGGTAGCTTGGGCCGGAACCGTTTAGGGCTTTAAAGGTCAACACCAGCACTTTGAATTGAGCCCGGTAGCAAGTCGGCAGCCAGTGGAGTTGGCGCAACAGGGGGGTTGTATGCTCCCTGTGTCCCGCTCCTGTTAGGATAATGGCTGCCGAGCATTGGACTAGTTGAAGCTTCCGAGCTGTCTTCAAAGGCAACCCCATGTAGAGAACGTTGCAGTAGCCTAAAGGGGATGTAACCAGAGCGTGGACTACCGTGGCCAAGTCAGACTTCCCAAGGTACAGGCGCAGCTGGCGCACAAGTTTTAACTGTGCAAATGCTCTCCTGGTCACCGCCGAAACCTGGGGTTCCAGGCTCAGCGATGAATCCAGGATCACACCCAAACTGCGAACCTGCGTCTTCAGGGGGAGTGCGACCCCTTCCAACACAGGCTATAACCCTATGCCCTGTTCAGCCTTGCGACTGACCAGGAGTACCTCTGTCTTGTCTGGATTCAATTTCAATTTGTTCGCCCTCATCCAGACCGTTACAGCGGCCAGGCACCGGTTCAGGACCTCGACAGCCTCCTTAGTAGCAGGTGGAATGGAGTGACAGAGTTGGACATCATCTGCGTACAGATGGCACCGTACCCCGAAACTCCGGATGATCTCTCCCAGCGGCTTCATGTAGATGTTAAACAACATGGGGGACAGAATTGAACCCTGTGGAACCCCACAAGACAACGGTTGTGAGGTTGAACAGGTGTCTCCCAATAACACCTTCTGAGAACAGCCCTCTAGGAATGACCGGAGCCACTGTAAAACAGTGCCTCCAAGTCCCATCCCCGTGAGGCACTCCAGAAGGATACCGTGGTCGACGGTATCGAAGGCCGCTGAGAGGTCCAGGTTGAACACCAATCTCCTTTTGGGAGAAGATTGAAGCAAAGAAGAAGTTGAGCTGCTCTGCCCTTTTCCTATCCCCTGTTAGCATTTCACCACCTTCTCCACACAAAGCCCTACTGTTTCCCTTTTCTTCCTTTTCCACTGACATAACCAAAGAATCCATATATATATTGTTTTTAATCTGTCAAGCCTGAGCTCATTTTGTGCCTTTACACCATTTTGATTTTCATGAATCAATGCTTTGAAATTATGGCAGTTCTGGTTTTATAACAGCTTTATCTTTTTCAGCGTACTAAAATACAAACCCCAGGACTCGAAAGCATTGAGACATGGCAGTTAAAGTAGTGTCAAACTGCATTCATTTTGCAGTGTAGATGCATTTATAGTCATGAGATAAAAAAGCAACATATCCATGATAAGATGACCATTTCTAGCATGAGAAAGCCTATGACAAAATGGAACCAAATTAAGTATAAGTTGTAGTACAAGTAGACCATCCCTTGTCTGGAATTCGGAAATCCAAAATACCCCCAAATCCAAAAGTGCCCATGTGGGTGACTAAGAAAGTGATACTGTTTTTTGATGCCAGATATATATCAAGAGCAACAATCTTGTCACTACCAAATGCCACACTGGTGAAATGAGAATATGTATTATGAGACAGGAAAGCCTAGAGAAGACAATTATGCTGGGGAAAGTGGAAGGCAAAAGGAAGAGGGGCCGACCAAGGGCAAGATGGATGGATGGCATCCTTGAAGTGACTGGACTGACCTTGAAGGACCTGGGGGTGGTGATGGCCGACAGGGAGCTCTGGCGTGGGCTGGTCCATGAGGTCACGAAGAGTCGGAGACGACTGAACGAATGAACAACAACAACAATTATTTTTCATGAAAATGTTAACAATGGCAATCTTTTTGGTGCTTTAAGAAACTGGTACTACATAATTTGTATGAATGCTTTAAAAAAACAGCCATGTAAGCTCCAATTTTATAACATAATATTAGTATCCTAACATGAATCCTGAAGTCTGAAAATCAAGGTGGAAAAAATAAAGAGAAGTTCTCAGTTCTGTCACAATACTGACTTTTCAGTATCACCTGGGTCTTTTAGGATGGCATTTTATGGCCTGTACCAATGAACAATATTGCCCAAAACTTATTGTGCACAGATGAACTATGAACAGAATGCTGAAGGGGCACATGAAGCCACAGCAAATATATATCACATTCTGCTCTGTTAAAATACTCATAACCTATGAGTTTATTGGTGTTCACTTTCATTACACTACCTTATGCTCTGCTTTCAGGCAGAAGTGTTTCAGTCAGTACTTTGGAGCTCTAGGGATACACCAAAGCATATACACGTATTGGCAATACACTTGGGCAGGCAGCCTGCATATCACAATACCGAGTGAAAAGGAAGTACCTGAATAGCTAAAGTAACTGTTGGCATCCTCAAACTGGAGTTTGGGGAGCTGTTTCATGATATTTAGAAACAGCAGACCTCCTCTCCCTTCCCTGTCATCAGCTATGAAACTGATTTGTGAAATGACAGGAGGACAAACAGAAAGAAAAGAAAGTTCAAGACATCTAGAAGTGCTTGTATACATCTTTCTGGGAGCAAAGTACAGAAAGCAAGACTGCTGCAGAGCCTGCAGCCATGATTTTATTCTTTAAAAAAAATCAGTTTATGTAGCAATAGATTATGCCAAGTGAAAATGTTGACTGTTTAGTAGGACTCTTAAGATGCGTTGGAACCATATTAAAATGATTTAAATTAAGTAATTTCTCCGAATTCCTTAGAAAATTAAAAAGAAAAACTTAACCAATGATTTCTTTTTTATAAATGTCACTTTTGCACCAGACAGTTTGTTAGAGATGGCATTCCATAACTGGGACACCAATACTACTAAGAAAAGCTTTCTCTTTTGCTCTTAAATGCCCCACTTTTGATAAGGAGGACATGAAGAGAAGAACTTCAGCAAATGGCCTCAAAGGATATACAGGCAATTACAGAGAGAGGTACTCACTTTTTCAGGTATTCAAATCCTAAGCTGTTTAGGGCTTTGAAGACATGTATCAGCACTTTTAATTGGACCCAGAGGTGAGTAGGTAGCATTTTAAGTCTTTTAAGATTGGTTTTACCCAGCATAACATTTTGAATAACTTCTATATGACATCTAACTCACTTCTTACATGTGACAAGCTGTAGATCAGGAGACTGCTCATCATCTAAGAGCCCAAACAGAAAAATAAAAAGGAGCCCCCAGTGGTGCAGTGGGTTAAACCCTTGTGCCGGCAGGATGGAAGACTGACAGGTCAGATGTTCGAATCCGGGGAGCGTGCGGATGAGCTCGCTCTGTCATCTCCAGCTCCCCATTCGGAGACATGAGAGAAGCCTCCCATGAGGGTGGTAAAACATCAAACATACGGATGTCCCCTGGGTAATTTCCTTGCAAACGGCTAATTCTCTCACGCCAGAAGCGTCTTGCAGTTTCTCAAGCTGCTCCTGACATGAAATAACAACCAGACAAAAAAATTGACATATTTATTTTTATTTGTATGGTATTTTCAATGGTTAAAAGTGCTTTGTATATTTTACAAATAATCCATTCTTTGTGGAAATTTGATAGTTTATTTCTCAGGTCTCTATTTTTAGCATGCTGGGTAAAATAAAAGATAATAAATAGTCTGACAATTAATTATTTGAAATCTATCTCTGTGCTACGATACTGCTTTTAGTTATTGTGTTATTGAGGAATATCCTTTTATGGATTAATAACATATTAATGCATATTGAGAACACCGCAGATCTGGGATTCTGTACATGGTAAAATCAACTTGTGCACTTAACTGCTGGGTTTTGAAGCAAAATATCCTGGCTTTTATTTGTTATGTGAATTGCTTTACTCCACCTTTCTGAATGAAGCTACTGTAATGTGATCAAAGTCTTAGTTTATGGTAAATTTTCATTTAATGGCATTTGTTTGTTCTGACACTAATCCTGGAAACTCCTTTTGCATCTGCAGCAAACATTTTGCTATCTATCTCTATCTATCTATCTATCTATCTATCTATCTATCTATCTATCTATCTATCTATCATCTATTTATCTATCATCTATCTATCTCACCTCAACTGGAAATATTTTTTTTTCCAGAATAGACTGGCAAGGTGACATCATCTGTATAACTACAACAGATTGGATGTCAGAACAGAAAACGATGGCTAAATATTGAAGTACCCCCCCTCTTCTCTCTCTCTCTCTCTCTCTCTCTCTCTCTCTCTGTGTGTGTGTGTGTGTGTGTGTGTGTGTGTGTGTATATATATATATATATATATATATATATATATATTCACCTTGCATTTATTCATGGATGAGCTGCATTTCTTTCATTTTACATTTGGATCAGCTTGCCTGCAGAAGGTACTAATGGAAGCAGTATCTTGGGTTTTAAAAATACTCATTTCAAACATTGCATTCTAGTTGGATCCATCTCTACAATTGTATTATTAAATGAGATGAGTTTTGTTCACCATATGGCTTTCAAAAGCATTTAGAAGTTTTATACTACTTTATGCGGATTAAGAAAATAAAACTATATTTGGAGAGTCAGCATGATGGAGTGGCTTGAGCACTAGAATATTGCTTTGAAGACCACAGTTTGAAGTCCCACTCAGCCATGAAACCTGCTAAGTGATCTTGGCCAAGTCACACATTTGTAGCCACAAAAGATTGCATTGGCAAATATTTTCTGAACAAATCTTACCAAGAAAATGCTGTGATAGGTTCACCACAGGATGGAAATTACTTGAAGGCACACAACCACAAAACCATCTTAAAAACAGTGAGCAGAATTATGTTATATTTCAAATAATTTCTAAACCTGCTCAACTCACCCAAAGGTTTAACAACCCAGTTAAAACAAATTAAGATTGATCCCACATAATGTTCAGTAGTAGCTGGTGATTTCCATGTTAGAGGAATGAGCTGTATAAGGGGCTGAACTAAATTGGGATTAACATGAATTAACTTGGATATGGATAGTTTTTTTGTACATCCTGGACAAAATCTTGAGCAGATTAACTGTCTCACTCACATGGGGCCTACCTGCCACATGTAATCTGAGCAAATGTCATTAAAATGACTTTTAAAGAATAGGAACTCAACCTTTCTGCAAAAATTGCTTACAGTGGGAATTGTGCAGCCCTTGGCATGTTATTCATTTGCCACTCCTGGCAGACTTAGGTAGTATCGCTCGTGGTATTGAATGCTTGGCATCCTAGGTCAACAGTATCTGGACTGTCTTACAATTCCTACTCCTGACTTACCTATGGCACCTGTAAATAATGGGGGATTTAACAAAGAAATTATCTGTTTTATGCCTGCAAGCAACTTATCTACATTCCAGGACTGAACAAGATGGAACTTGCCCTTCAAAACTGGTTAAGAAGCTGCCACACCATTTAGAGTCAACCATGCAGCATCCATCTGAAAGACCATATTGGTAATTTGGCCAACATGTTTTAGAAATGCAACCACCTCTTCATTGCCTAATACAACTTAGTTGAATGTTACAGAGCTGCCAAAAACATCTATATTGCCAATCCCTGTCAGGAAACATACCCTAAAATTTGATCTATCTTGTCCATGTTCAGTTGGATTTCTCTGAATCTTCTTCCATGACTGCCTTATTATCTCATTATATGCTTCATTGATCTAAGCTCTTCACCCAACTAAAGGGAATGGCACAGATCTTTTCATATCAATTAGTTGGGTAATTTCTGCATTTCACAAGTCAAGCCTGTGGTCAGCGGTAAAATCTCTCATTCCAAGCACTGGAAAATTCCCCAGACCCTTCAGGGGTCCTCTTAGATTTGTCTTTGAAGGTGGATCATTCTGAAACACATTCCAACTTTTGGAGATTCCCAGTAAATTTAAACTGTGTAATAACTAGATCTGTAGGTGATGCAGGACTAGCACAAAAAGGTGAGGCTTTTGGCCACCCAAAATGCACATGTTGGCTACCTTCTTCTGATCAATCAGTCATGCATACTGCCATCAAAAACATTTTAAAGGCTTTGCATAAAATTATTCCATACAATCATTCCATATTGGCATATATAATGAACTGGTATGTAGAAATCTAAATCCTAGTTCAGACATACTAGAGTCTGGCTGCAAGCAGAAAGCTGAGAAGCTCAATAGTTGAAAATAAACAATCTCAATTAAGTATGTGCAATGGCTTAATGATAATTTTAAAAGTAAAAAACCCTACTCTGTTCTCAATAGCATAATATTAATATTGATCAATGTTGTTTATTCTTAACTACACCCAAGGGCTTTTTTTTTAATGGATGAGATTTTCAAAGGAATGTCAATTAATTGCACTTCTTTATTGATAAATAGCTAGTCAGTAAAAATGATGTGCAATGGCATATGTGCTTATAGTCATTTAGATATGAGAGTAAAATATCTATTTGACATGTGTGCTGCAGAGCAGTCAGCACACGGAGGGTTAAGAGGCAGAAGAGGAGACCAGAGGTTCTGAAGATGGCAAATCTGGCATTTCCAGTAGAGATAAAACAGAAGGAGGAAGTGTTTTTTTTCCTACTTGTATTGCCAGTTGCAGATGGCTGTGAGTCACTGACAACAATTATGGTAGCAAATGACTGGTTTATCGAGATGATATGATAGAGGATGTAGAATTTCTGGGTAATTAGGGCTGCAGTGACTGTGAGAGGAACACAGATTGAGATCAGAGACAGTGCTTGCATTTCAATAGGCTATAAACAGAGTGTCTGGAACAATAAACCTAGAGAAAATGTTTTGTTTTATTCTAAATCTCCTGAGTAAATGATAGGTGGCTTTTGGCTGATAGGTAAATGATGTCTGAAGTAAAGAGAGGAAAAGATTTATGATGCAAATTTGGGAAGTGAGGAAAAGTATGCACATGATTGGATTTTCTCCTCTAATCCATTACTATCTGCTAATCCTTTGCAGTCTTTTCCCAGGTAAATTTCCATGGAAAGGCAATAGGTGTTTTGCTCAATGGACTTGAGGATTCAAGTGAGGAAAGCAAGAGATGCCTAGTTGAGCTGTAAAAGGCAATTGTAGATTTATGGCACTGCTTAATTTAAGTTTAGGTATCATCTGCTTATCCTATGTGACTGTTTTCAGTTAAGGAAAAAATATTCCCTTCATTTTGTCTGAAAGCATTTGCACTTGGAAAGAAATATTTGGATAATAATTTGACACTCAGAATAGATTTTGTGGAAGGCACTAAAGCAACAATTGCCAACCAGCCAGTAAAACTATATTATGGTAGACAATCATCAGATTTCTTTCAAGCTGTACCTGTGAGCCACCAGTTTCTGCTTGTTTTGATTCCTAACACAGAGATATTGTTTTGTCTCTTCATTTTATTATACACCCTACACATCTCATTGATACATATAACATGCAAATATATTTCCATTATGGACTTCAGTCATGTGCATTCATGGTGTCCCGGTCCTAAATGGTTCTGGCCCAACTTACCTGTCCGAACACATCTCCCCTTATGAACCATCGAGGACTTTAGGATTGTCTGGGGAGGCCTTCTCTCAGCCCCACCTTTGTCACAAGTATGTCTGGCAGAGACAAGAGACAGGGCCTTCTCGGTAGTGCCCCCCGGCTGGGAACGCCCTCCCTAGGGATATCAGATCAGCTCCTTCCCTTTTAGCATTTCAGAAAAACTCAAGACATGGCTTTTCGAGCAAGCATTTGCAAATACAGAGTAGCTGACATAGGACAATGGAACAACTATACGATGGGACTGGACAATGTTTGTAATAAGGATTTATTAATGATTTATGTTTTATTGCTGTTGTTATGATTTTATGTATGTTAATGTTTTTAAATTGTACTTATGCTTTGTGGCATTGAATTTTGCCTTGTAAACCGCCTCGAGTCACCTGAGGGCCGAGAGGGGTGGTATACAAATACAGTGAATAAATAGATAAATAATAAGGCCGACACCATTCAGATGCTGATAACCTTACTTTTGAATTGTTTCTGAACACAATATATCCAGAACCTGCACAAATCCAGCGCAAATTATATAAATATGCTCACTTATAATTTGGTTCTTTCCCCCAAAGTGAAAAAATAGCCTTTATATTATTTATTAATGGCTGTCAAATCAAGATTGACTTGTAGTAACACTATGCACGAACAACTTCCAGGACATATTAACAGAACTGTTCAGATCATTCAAAGTCAGACTCATGGTTCTTTGCATGAGTCTATCCACCTATAAGGTAGTTTTCCCTTTTTCCCTGTTGCCTTCAACTTCAGTCAGCATTGTCATTTATTTTTATGACTCATGAACATCTTATCATAGGTCCAAAGTTAAGCAATTTTGGCTTCTAGGGAGGGTTCAGACTTGTATTTGTTTTCTTAGCTGCCAATGGGATCCATAGAACTCTCCTCTATCACCTCATTTCTAATGGCTTTATTATCTTCCTTTCAGTTTTCCTCACTGTCCAGCTGAGTCAAGTGCTCTACATCATCCTATATTTATGTGACCATTACTGCACACTCAGTTTGAGTGTTGAAGAGAAAGTGAAATGGACAGAAGAGTGTTTTGTACCAGAGAATACGAGCTCATAGTGCTCATAGTGCCTATATCAACAGACTACTTTAAACACTACCACCACACAAGCTCTTATGACCAGGGTCACATCTGCATCCCACATTCTATGCTACTCCCAGGACTGCATAATTGTGCTTGAAAACTTGTGACTTTATTAACACCTAGCCATACAACTGAAGAGGATTGGTACAAAAGTGTATGCTAAAACAAATAAGTGTTAAAAATCTGCTACGTTTCTCTTTACCACTCCCTTCCCCCCCTTTTTTGCTGCAATTTGTGAGTAGGAACACAGGTATGAAGACAGTGTAGAGATGAAATAAACTGTCATGGGAATTTGGTGAAAAAATGAAAATGTTAAATAGGGTACATAATGCTGTGGTGTGATGAGACAGGGTTTTAGTTGCTGTAGATATTTCTTTGGTTCACTTCCTTTCAGCAAGGTACTGCATGCTGTTTTATTTGCCATTCATTTTGTCAGTTACTTCCTGCCCTGATTATATACTCAACACAGCCATTCATTCTGCTTGAATGAGTGTTATGGCATTTCTCAGTTTAAGCTCTTATTTTCATATTAGACATACTACATAACTGCTTATTTGGGATGACATTAGTAAGCCCGTTTTCCTGTTACTTTTCAGGAACTTCAGTGTCACCCTTTAATCTTGCTCTGTGCTCTAAAAATATCCCTCTTAATATGCACAATGCCTTGTGGCAGCTCAATTATCTCTTCAGCCTACATTTTCCAGATCCGTACTATTCACACACCTCTACTATATTCAGGCATTTACTATACACTTCTAAAAAAAGTGATGAGCTGCAGAAGGAAAAAAAATACGCACAGAATTTGTGACATTTTCATTTTGCTTCTCCTAGATGCCATAATAGAAGGGAAAAATACTATGACATCTGACTTTTTCTCTACTTCCTTGGGCTCATCTTTGCTTGTTTACTTCGATCATTCTGTTAATTATTTATGGACTAAAAGACTTAAGGATGAAAGCAAACTTGATAATAAAAACTTGGAGATGGGAAAGGAATGAGACTGCATTTGGGTTTTATATCTTATACCTATTCAAGTCCATCATCCTCGGACTATGAGGGATCGCTTAAGTAAGTATTCAAGTATGTAAAGGATAGCTCAAATGAGGAAAAGTTTAATCTCAGACCATTAGTTGAATTTTATGTATTTTAAACTTATTGTTTATGTAGTGTCTCTGAGTTTGACCTAATGTTGATAGAAAATATTAAACCATTTCACATGAAAAATAGGGCTTCCATTTTGCTTGAACTCCCTGCATGCTCCACCAAGTACCTAAGAGTGCAGGTTAGCATGACTTGAAACTTTGTAAATACAATAGAAATTTGATTTAAATAAGTCTCTATAAAATATAGAATGGACCTACACTTCATGATTTGCTAAAAAAACATTTAAAACCCCTAACCCCACTCAGAATCTGTTTTTCTGGCTACCGGCTTAGATGACACAAACATGATTCATCACTATCTGGATAGCAGATTGGTGATGTCCCATCTAGACAGCAGATCAGGCTGAATTGTTAGAAGAATAATTTCTGTATTAAATGGTAATTTTGAAATATTGGCTCAGTAACACAACAGAGATAGGAGGGATAAATGGTAAGAGTAAGAATAGGCTGGAATGTGGAGAGTTAAGTCTCCACAGCTATGGGACACTATGAATCAAGCTTAGCTTCGACCTGCAAAGGTGGCCAAAAGATAAGATAAGACAGTTGCAAACTCTGACTCAGGCTAAAGAATCTTGGACATACCCAGTGCAGCAACTGGGAAGTAGAACTGGGAGGAGTTGAAAGGTGGGGCTAGGAGAGAAATGTGAGTGCATTTCTGTGTAATTGTCTGAAGCCTGTTTACTATTGTCATTTTCTTTGTTCTGGGTGGTACAGTACTACTGCAGTAATAAAACTTCTGCAATGTATACTCTCCTTGTAAGTAATAAAACTTCTGCAATGTATAATCTCCTTGTTTCTGATCTTCTGCAATGTATACTCTTCTGCAATGTATACTCTCCTTGTTTCTGATCTTAACTGGAAAACAATGGCAGGAATATTTAAAGGAAGCCCTGCCTTAACAACAGAAAATTGCAATACAACCACAATCTTTTTTATTCTGCTTTTGTAGAGTCCTTTTAATTGGATTCTCTCCTTGATCTTGATTGAGTCTTCCTTCTTGCTAATGCACTTGAAGTCAAAGGGCAGATGGCAGAGGCAGGTCTATTTTCTTTCTGTTGTAAGAATTCCCAGTGGCCCATTATTATAACTGTAGAATTTCCTGTTCTAGAACTGTGATTTTCTTGTGAGCAAGCCTTTGAAGTTTTCTTTGAAGCATCCAGAAGGAGCAAGGGAATATACAAATAATAATTGGCAGAGAAGAGGTTGTTATCCAAAAGGCAGTAAAACCATCCCACTAACTTATTATTATTCGATATAGAGTCATGGCGTAATCTATGTCTAAGTTATTCCAAGCATGGCTAATTGGAAAAATATACTGACTTCTGCAAATAATCCTGGGTTTTTAAATAGCTATGAACCAACTATTGGGAGATGAATATTTGTTGCATTTCACTGCATGTAGAAAACTCTAACAAGTCATCTTTCCCTGCTATTTTCAGCCACAACTTACACTAGTTACACTAGTTCACTAATATTTAAATATAAATATGCCATGGCTGCTTAGGCAAAAATGAAGTGGAAGAAGAGAAGGAAGAAGACCGCTCTATATTTTATGCATTTTCTACATGGAAAATACTTCCCAATCAAACAGGGAGGAAGCAGTCTACAGACTCATCATATGTTTGCACAGTATTATGAGTTTTATGCAAGTTTGAATGAGTAACCAACTAGTTTTTCTTTTTCTAGTCTGTCTCAAACTTTGGAAGCTTTAGAAGTGACCTGAATCTTTTGGGGTAGTCCCAACTAATGTGCACTCAATGAATCAGTAGTTTTTTCTCCCTTATTTTATTTCAAATAGATAACAAAGAACACCAACCAAACATAAGATAAAAAGGGAAAATGGTCGAGAAAAAAGTAGCAGAGGGATAGATAAAAATGGCTTCCAATCTTCTTTTTTATATAGCAATTATTATACCAAAACAAACTATAAGATTTATCAGTGCCTACTTCATACTGTGTATTTCAATAAAATACAATTCTTAGTAGCTTCAATCAACCCTAGGAAGCATAGATGAATATATATTCAAAATTAAATGTTAATAATAATCATCATGTTTTTTTTCTAATTCTGTTCCTCTTGTTACTTAGATTTGAATAAATTATAACTTAAATATAACTACATGTACGGGTTTAACTTTTGTGAAGATTTCTTTTTATCCAAAAAAATCTGAATGTTATTTCGAAATATATTTAAGAAAAGAGAGTATGGTTTCTCAAATTAGCATTGATTAAAAGATTGCATGCAGCAAAATGAGCTGGTATAATTTGTGTCCTCAAGCTTCAGTCACAGTCAACTATTGTAGTCGCAGCTGATATTTTTGGGGTTCTTGGATTTCTGTGGGCTATCTTCTTATTGTCCCCTTGTGTATGGAGACAATCACCGGTCAGAACTTGCCTTCAAACCAGTTATGTCTGCTGCTACTTTTTCAAGATCTGTGAACGGTATCAGATGGCCGTCCCTGAAGGCTTGGATCAAGTGTTGAATGGTCAATGCATAAATTAATTCCAGATTCTACTCTGTTCCAGTTAGGAATAATCAATAGGCCAAAGTAATTTATTTCCAAGTATACATGAATAAGTTTACACAGTTACATAGAGTCATTTTCAAGCTTCACATATCAATCATGTCATCATGGTTATGTGGCAGTTACATTGGTAGATATATTCAGTGAAATCCTGTTCAGCAGTTATATAGTGTACTGGACCGCAGCATTTTGCAGTGAGTAGTGATGCCTTATGTATGGCTATTACACAATGGTTATACCACTAGCACACTCTGGATTACAGCATCATCATTTGCAATCTACTAGAACAGTGGTGTCAAACATGTAGCCCTTCAGGTGTTTTGGACTTCGGTTTCCAGAATTCCTAGCCATTAAACAAACTGCCTAGTTCTTCTGGGAGTTGGAGACCTAAACTCCAAAGGTCCACAAGTTGGACCCGTCTGTTCTAGAAAGCACAGCCACTTGCATAATGCTTTTTATACCAGCATAACTTCTGCTCCTCTCAGAAGACACCCTCCCAGAATCCCAGAATGGCTTCTGCCCCTCCAGAGAAACAGTGGACATGATCTTCACTGCATGACAGCTCCAAGAAAAATGATGTGAACATCCTGCGGCTCCTCCATGATGACATGATGGCAACAGTCTTGGACAGCAATGGTTCCCAAAGTGACCCATTTAAGGTGGAATCAGGTGTCAAACAGGGATGAGTTATTGCCCCAACCTTATTTTCCATCTTCATCACTATGATACTTCGTCTTGTTGATGGGAAGCTTCCCACCGGAGTGGAAATCATCTATTGGACAGATGGCAAGCTATTTAACTTCAGCAGACTGAAAGCCAAAACCAAGGTTACAATAACATGTTATAGAACTCCAGTATGCTGATGACAATGTCATCTGTGTGCATTCAGAAGAAGACCTACAAGCCACTCTAAACACCTTTGCAGAAGCATAAGAGAAGCTCGGCCTGTCATTAAACATTGAGAAAACCAAAATGCTCTTTCAGCCAATCCCTCTCCGATGCCAGAAATACAGCTTAATGGTGTAACATTAGAAAATGTTGACCATTTCCGCTACCTTGGCAGCCATCTCTCCACAAAAGTCAACATTGACATTGAAATTCAACACTGCCTGAGCTCTGTGAGTGCAGCATTTTTCCAAATGAAGCAGAGAGTGTTTGAGGACCTGGACATCCATAGGGATACCAAGGTGCTTGTTTATAAGCTATTGTTCTCCCAACCTTGCTATACACCTGTGAGACATGGTCTACAGATGTCACATGCAACTCCTGGAATGATTCCATCAGCACTGCCTCTGAAAAATCCTACAAATCTCTTGGGAAGACAAGTGGACAAATGTTAGTGTGCTGGAAGAAGCAAAGACCACCAGCATTGAAGCAATGGTCCTCTGCCATCAACTCCGCTGGACTGGCCATGTTGTCCGGATGCCCGACCACCGTCTCCCAAAGCAGTTGCTCTATTCTGAACTCAAGAATGGAAAACGGAATGTTGGAGAGCAGGAAAAGAGATTTAAAGATGGGTTCAAAGCCAACCTTTAAAACTCTAGCATAAACACTGAGAACTGGGAAGCCCTGGCCCTTGAGCTCTCCAGTTGGAGGTCAGCTGTGACCAGCAGTGCTGCAGAATTTGAAGAGGCACTAATGGAGGGCGAAAGAGAGAAACATGCCAAGAGGAAGGTGTGCCAAGCCAACCCCGACTGAGACCGCCTTCCACCTGGAAACCGATGCCCTCACTGCGGGAGAAGATGCAGATCAAGAATAGGGCTCCACATCCTCGGACTATGAGGGATCACCTAAGAAGAAGAAGACCAGTATACTTTACAAGCATAATTCCAGCCTTTAGCTTGGATTCAGAATGGACATGCCATGTACAGAAGAGCTTCTTCCATTTGAACAGGTGGTGATCCAACTGTTGCTCATGAAAGGGAGGTGATTTTTGCCTGTCCTTCCTTATCTTTATAGTTTCCTACTATTCATCTGATAACTGCTCTGGGTGGTCCTTCAACCTCTGCATCATATGGCAGGGAATGTAGAAGGGAGATTCTGAGAAAGGAATGTATAGGCTCTATAAAGATGAGTTAGCTCTTATCTAGCGGCTTAATGGAAATTAAAGAATTTTGCTTTCAAACATTAGATAAGACTGAATATTTCAATGATATAGAGTTGCAGTGTTCCATGCTGCCTAGCCCCTACCTTCATGGTATATTTAGAAATGAGCATTTTCCTCTCATGGTGTGCATGTCTCCTACAGCTAAACCTTGGGAAAGGTGATTTTTTTGAACTACAACTGCCAGAACCTGGGAAACGTTTGTTGTTCAAAGAAGCAATTTCTCTAACACCTTGTTACAACAAGTATTAATCAGAATGCAGATACAGCAAACATGATTTTAACAGAAAATGTGATCTATTTCTTAGTGAAAATGGTGCAAGGAATTTGCAAGTATGCACTGTGGCAGTTGTCATTTGGTACATATAAAGATCATGGCATCAGCATAAAATGAAGATTGTATTACTGAACATGTCTCTGGAAACAAGTCCATTTAAAACTAGTGAGACTTGCTGTTGATTACACTCTCAGAATTTAAGATCAAGTATATGTTACGTAATGTGCTTTAGTTGTTTTTTTTTTACAATTGCTTCGAAAACATACACACATTCATGGTTCTAAGTATATTTTTTCTCTACTTTATACTCCACTTTATTACCTAACAAGTGAGAAAACATCATGATAAAATAATTGCTGAGTAGTTTGGAAGTGGTTGAAAACATAGTATTGAAAAGAAAAGATCGCGACAGAAGCAAATATTATTCCCTTGGATATCAATAAAATATTATGTGCTTTCTGTCACTGAAACTCTTCTTTCATTCAGGCTAATAGTTGTAGATCTTGTGGCAGTCAAAATGCATATAGATCACAGATGATTGATTCTATTTATTTTCTCTTTCAAGTTAGCTTTGCATTTTCTCCCCCAAGTGTCATATGCAGTGGGTTATTTTGCCCTCAAGCTCCAACCCTTCATAAATCAGAAACGAATAATGTGACCAAATGTGATACATTGCTGTAGGCAAGGAGAGCCATTTCCTTCATCTTTGTTTTTGATGTCTCCATAATATCTGACAGACTCTTTTGCAAAGTACAAAATATTCTTTTCGCTTTCAAGTGGAAAGTATACATAACCAGTTCCTTACATACTAGAGCACAGTAAATTAATGGAAGGTTTTTGAACTTGTTTGGTCTTCAGAATATGCATTTCCCCAGGTGGGTGTCTCTCTTTTCTGTATCTCAGTCCCCAAGATGTATACTTCAGCATAAAGCTTAGAAGAAATCAGAATCTTGTAACACTAGTCTGCTTTACCCTCTCGCAGAACATTTTATTGAATGTAATGTTTTAAAATGTTTACAATGCTTAATATATGCTAATTTATTTTTATTGGAATTGTATATGTTTTAAGGCATTGAATAATTGCCTATATGTAAGCTGCCTTGAGTTCCCATTGGGGAAGAGAAAGGCAGGATATAAATAGGGTAAATAAATAAATAAATAAATAAAATAAATCTTACAGTGAACCCATAACCTACCCCCACTCCCTTTTTCTTTCATTATTTCCAGACAGATTTGTGTGTGTGTGTGTGTGTGTGTGTGTGTCAGGAACGACTTGAAAAACTGCAAGTCACTTCTGGTGTGAGAGAATTGGCCATCTGCAAAGATGTTTCCTAGGGGATGCCCAGATGTTTTTTGATGTTTTACCATCCTTGTGGAAGGCTTCTTTCACGTCCCCACATTGGGAGCTGGAGGTAATAGAAGGAGCTCATCTGTGCTCTGATCAGCCAGATCAGATCAGTACAGATCAGAAGTCTAATGATAACTTATTAATAGATAATACAATGTTCATGTAGGCAAAATAATTATGTTTTTAAAAAATCAAAACAGATTCTCAAGACAATACTGTCCACTGGTCATCTTTATCGTTTTGGAAGTACATCCTGCTTGCTGAATGAGGCCAATCTAAGGCTGTTTTAATTTTTATCTATATTTGGTGATATAGCTGAAAGCGATGTTCTTAAAATATTGCAGACAAGTGGTCTAACACTATAGGGAAGATCTATAAGGTGACAAGAGAGGTACACGCCAAAGGGCTCAGATACGAATGGGGCAAGCAGAATGTCCGTTTCCTGAGGAAGAAAGTCTTGGATTTATTTTGTCTCTCCAAGGCAGTGCGAACTTCAGCACCAAGAAGGAAGAAACATAAATAACCTTTTCTTGTCATTAGAAAGGAGGCTTGCTGAGAAGTATTGTATTTCAACATCTTCCTGAGCAAAATTGTGAATAATTTAGTTGTTAAGACTCCAGGGGTCTATCTCTATTGCAAATTGGCCGTCTGTCTAGATGTATGCCACGCTGCTCAGAAGTAGTTGAAAATAGCTCAGGAATGGGACTAGCTGCTGGTTAATGGCAATGGACTTTACTAGATTTAAAAATAAATAAGGGAAGAAGGATCAAAGGCCACATATTTATAAGCTCTATGCCGCATTCAAATGGGGGGGGGGGGAAGCACAATAAATTTTGAACATAGGGGAAAATAGCAAAGAAAAAAGTGAGCATAATTAAGGACTATATAGAATAAGCTATGTCAAACAGAGCTGGGTCGCAATGTGAGACTTTCCACTTTCTGTTTGTGGCAGAAAGTTACTGGTATTACCTACCCATTTGCTCTGACAGTGACTGCAATAACTACATAGGGTAAGATCTCGGCAATGCAGATTGGTCTCATTTACTTCAGTGTTGGATGTTGATTCCCTAGGTAGAGTTACACATTAGGGTGCCATTTACACCCATATGTGTGCCACTCTCTTTTTAAAAAGGAAGACTGCATTGCACAAAAAAGGCGATCGGAAGGCATAGACTTGCATATGATAATGAGTATGTGTAGATGCCAATATAGAAATCATTACTATAGTATAGAATTTAGCAGATCGTAGTATAATGAAAATTGCGACAACAGTTTTTTTCATCCTATATAACTGTAGCACTATGATTCCACTTTAATTGCCCATGGAGTCCTGGGATTTGCAGTTTAGGGAGGGGAATTTCGAATTCCCAGGCAAAGAGAATTCTCATGTTTTGTTGAAGCACTTCATGGCTGGAATCTCTGGGTTGCTGTGAGTTTTCCAAGCCGTACGGCCAGGTTCCAGAAGCATTCTCTCCTGACGTTTCACCCATATCTAGGTGGAACATCAGGAGAGAATGCTTCTAAAACATGGCTGTACAGCCCAGAAAACTCACAACAACCCAAAATTCTCATGCTTCTTTTCAAACTCCAAATCCAAGGATTCTCTTTCATGAGCAAATGGGACCATAATACTATAACTCTGCAGTGTGAAAGGGCCCTGGATGATGAAGTTGCTGTTTAGTCACTCTCTGTTAAAGGGCAAGTTAAAGACACCTACTTTGCTCCCAATTATCTTCTATATTTAACCTTCTGCACCACAGTGGGATATTTTAGTGATCCAGAGTTACATTTCATGGCAGATTTTGCTCAGAACTCAACCTTCAATCTAAGCATTTGATGACATTTGTGACCAGAAGATTTCTAAACAAAATTACCACTTACCACCTGCCTCTTAGAGGAAAAAAAGGGTGAAAACT
The DNA here is from genome assembly GCF_037176765.1 of Anolis sagrei. NCBI lineage: Eukaryota > Metazoa > Chordata > Lepidosauria > Squamata > Anolidae > Anolis > Anolis sagrei. The sequence goes on along the minus strand of NC_090021.1, from coordinate 217,251,707 downwards.
GGGATAAAAACCTCCTCTGAGGAAAATTATTGAGGTTTGCTACTGAGATTTTTTTTGTTCCCACTAATGTAACTTATTGGGACAAAAAAAGAAAAACCTTGCTGGTTTCCTGAAATAAAAATACTGCCTTCTGTTATTTAGCTACTATACATCGGAACTCAATTGTGTTTAGGATCTGAGGTGTGCTGTCTGATTTAGGATCCATTCCCAGTCAGAATTTCAGTGCAACAATTTCACTTTAACTACATCAATGGTTCTCAGCCTTCCTCATGACATGACCCTTTAATACAGTTCCTCATGTTGTGGTGACCTCCAACCATACCATTATTTTTATTGCTACTTCATAACTGCAATTTTGCTGCTATTATGAATCGTAATGTACATATCTGATATGCAGGATGTATTTTCATTCACTGGACCAAATTTGGCACAAATACCCAATAATGCCCAAATTTGAATATTGGTGGGGTTGGGGTGATAGATTTTGTCATTTGGGAATTGTAGTTGCTGGGATTTATAGTTAATCTACAATCAAAGAGCATTCCAAACTCCATCAATGATGGAATTGAACCAAATTTGGCACCCAGAACTCCCATGACCAACAGAAAATACTGGAAGGGCATTGGCCTTGAGTTGGGAGTTGTAGTTCACCTACATCCAGAGAGCACTGTGGATTCAAACAATGATGGATCTGGACCAAGCTTGACACGAATACTCAATATGCCCAAATGTGAACACTGGTGGAGTTTGGGGAAAACAGACCTTGAAATTTGGGAGTTGCAGTTGCTGGGATTTATAGTTCACCTACAATCAAAGAGCATTCTGAACCCTACCAATGAGAGAATTGAGCCAAACTTTCTTCACAGAACCCCCATGACTAACAGAAAATACTGTGTTTTCTGTTGGTCTTTGCCGACCCCTCTGACACCACCTCAAGACCCCTCAGGGGTCCCAACCCTCAGGTTGAAAAACACTGAACCACATGGTTTCTTTCAGAACTTCCCCATTTCCTAACTAGACCCATTCAGTGCCTGACTGCTGCAACTTACCCTGACTCAGTTAACTCTTTAACATACACGCCTATATCTTTAACATACAAGTCTTTCACATACAAGGTTGCAGAGGATGAAATGTGACCAATGGGCACATGTAGCCCCAGGGCCATTTTTTGTGGCTTTCAGCACTCCCCAGTCAAACATTTTGCTCCTAAATGCATTTTACCATCTTTTTTTCAACTAGTTATATTAAAAACTTTTTTTAAAAAAAAAGTCTAAAATGGCCAATGGGAGCCTAAAATATGACAAAGTAGCACTCATGTCCCTACAGTGTATTGAGTTTTTTTAAAAAATAGCTTTTGATGGTGGTGGTCATGAGCTTAGTGGGAGGTGCAGCCCATAACATCTCCTTAGGGAAGAATAATAAAGTTAAATCTTTTATCCTTCTCTGGGAACTCATTTGTGGCATTTCATGAACTGAATTTTCATTTCTTTTATCCAGTCTTTCCCACTTTTTACTATACAATGAGTTTATCACATTTTATTATCCACAACTGCAAACATATGAAGTCAGCCAATTAGTATAAAAGTTCGCTTGTTCTACTGCTTGTAAAATACAGCATTAAACCAAAATATATTAGTTACAGAAATTCATAGATTTACTTATTTTGTGTGTATTTCAAGAATTCTGCAATGGGCGCGTGACTTTTGCCCTCTTTCAGATTTTACTACTTTCCAATGTATTTGGGAGATTGCTAATTTGAAAAAAAATCCCAACCAGCACTATCCCCATGAGTGCAGGACACTAATGATTCAGAACAAAGATTACTCATAGACATCTTTGAGTTCTCTATGAGTGGGAAGGTGATGATGTGAGATGACTTTTGATCCAACAATTGCCCATTCTGCAATGTTATGGATGCATAAAAGGCCTTTATTCACATTTGAACTGGTGCTTATGCCTCGTATTGTAGCTGTATCCTCCCCTCAGTTCTATAAGGATGAAATCTTTCCCATTCACAGCCTTCATGTACCACATGAGTCATTTGCTATATCTTAACTAGAATACATAACCTTGACCTGAATTGGACTCTGAACATTAGAGATTGAACAGCATTATAACAAAGAATGCAATTATCCGATTCTTTGTAGAACTGAAAAACATGTTATGGTGACCTTACCTTCACGGGCAGATTCATTGTTAGCAAGGCAGGAGAGCGAAAGAGAGACCAAAGGAAGCTGGTTCTTATTATAAAAATGTAAAAAATGAAACATTGAAAAAATGACAAAATCGGCTAAGAAATTCGACACTTACTGGTATTTGTTTCATTTTTACTTATATCAGAATTAGAGAACTTTATTTTCAGTTCATCAGAGAAGAAAGGATATGGCGTATGCCCGTTCTGATTCCAGAAAGCCTACCAATGATAACAAGATAATTTTATGGATAACAGAAATAGATTAATATGATACTTCTATGATTAAAAGCCTTGAAGTTTTAAAATAAAATTCTCAAAATCCAAAGTGAACCAATAAAACAATGTGTATAGTGATGGGATATCAACTGCCAATTCTTTACCTCCTCTACACTAAATATGCAACTGCATTATATGGCAGTGTAGATCCAGCCTTACTATTGTACTTGAGCACTGATATGCTTTAGGTCAGAAAAGAAAGTCTTCTCCTATTTAGAGGAAGTCTTTGGATCTAGAAGAGGATCTCACTACAGGGATATCTGAGAAAATCTTCACCAGTTTCCCTCTCCCCTGTGTAAGGAGCATGAGCCCTGCTGTATTTATTCCCCATTTGTTTAAATAAGTTACCTGTATTGATTATATGTTTTAATCCATGCTTGTACTTGCTTGCATATTAACCATGCTTATTTTTAATTGCATATACTGGGGAATGTCACATTCTCCCATCAGCTTGGGATCACTGGTATTTATCTTTGCCTGATAGATTTATGGCCAGCTGCAAAGGGAGTTGTAACTACCAAGAGATACATTCCCCTTGAGAGACTTAAGGCCTTTCCAGACAAGCCCTATATCCCAGGATCTAATTCTAAATTTTCTGTTCATCCTAGATCAATGGTTCTCAACCTGTGAGTCCTCAGATGTTTTGGCCTTCAACTCCCAAAAATCCTAACAGCTGTTATATTGGCTGGGATTTCTGGGAGTTGTAGGCCAAAACACCTAAGGACCCACAGGTTGAGAACCACTGTCTTAGATGATCTGGCAGTGGGAACTCATATAATCCAGGTTGAAGCAGAAAACCTGGGATCAAATACTGGAATATAGGGCCTATCTGGAAGGGCCCTTACTACAAAAAAAAAAAAAAAAAAAAAAAACCAAAACAAAACAAAAAAAACCCCAAAAAAACCCCCCAGATTATTTCTGAAATTTTTTAGATCAATGAGAAATGGACCAATGAGGAACTGTAAGCAGAGATATAAGACACCCAACTGTATCTCCATTTCAAGGACAAAGTAGGGCTGGGCATTCCATGGGGTGAGTTGAAGCACTGCCTTGGGTGGGAATGTGCCTGAGCATCTGTGTGAGAGTTAGAGGAGAAATATCAGTGATAAATACCTCATATTCATTACAAGAGAAGAAACTAAGATGAATAAAGTTTCCAAATTATTCATTTTTTTAAAAAAAATCTACATGAAAACTTAAAATTACTTAAATAAGCATTTCCTTTTATTCCGTATTTTATACAGAATATACCACATCTATATCTTCATTTATATCTATATGTCTGCATACATATGTTCCTTCAAATGCACGTTTTTTCACTCAATACACATGCTTTTGTGCTCACTTTTCTCTACTTTACACATTTTGCGTACATGTTTTTGAGTGGAAAACTATGTCACAAAGTTCAGAGAGGTGCAAATATTGAGGTAACTGTTTTTCCATTTGATTGCTGATCTGGGCATTGCAAATGAGGAATCCTTGCATTAAAATGAAACCAAATAAATTTCAGTCAAGTTTGGTTTTTATATTTTCATTTCCTGTATCTAAGAAAGGGCAAACGGGGTTTAACTGAAGGCCTCTTGGATTATTTTCCGGTATGTGTGGGAGGCAGAGAATGTTGGTAATATTTCCATTTCATCAAGCTGAAATATGATTGTTCAAATGCAATCACTGTTAAAAGCAATTAGAACAATGCCATGCTTTACTAAAATAACAGTGAATGTCTAATCAACTTATGCTGATGGACAATAAATGTATGTTATATTTCCCATCAGGGTTTTTTCCAACATGCTGACTTTGCATAGCATTGTCCTTGCTTGAACTTGAAAAAGTTCTGATAAACCTGATGACAAAGACAATGAGTATTTCTTTTGGGGTTGCGGACTAGTTATTCAGCCTTTCCCCTCATCTTATGTGCAGGGTTTGTCACTCCAGGAGAACTGCTGCTGTGAAAAGACCTTTAAAAAAATTACAAATGAAATATTATATGACATTGTTTGAATTAATTTGGCATAGGTAAACATCTTGTGTTTTTCTGGATCGGAAAAACTGAACAGTAGCCATCATTTCCCCTCATGTTCAGTTGCATCTGAAAGACTGCCCACAAAAGCTAGAGCTGAATATATCAGTTAGAGCATTTCTACACAGTCATTTAAACCAAATCAGAAAGTGAATTAAAGAAAACCAGTTCACTGTGGAGCACCAACACAGGCACCCCAGAAAATTGTTGGAAACTGGGATGATGGCCATGGAATATCCGATGATTACAGATCGATCCGAATTCAGAAATATTTTTTATTACCTTTTCTGGCAGGATGTGTTGATGGACATTGGCAAACAAGGGCTGGTGGGCAGCATATCCAATCGGAATTAGTGCTAGAGAAAGGCTGAACACAGCAACAAAGGAGTGGAAAGCAGACATTCCCATGGGAACACTGTGATTTCCTCTCGTGTGAGGTGTGTGTTTGTTTGCTTTTCAGCAAGCTGTGTTTCTGAGTTTTCATTGATAGCCCTGTCCTGATGAGTGCTCCACATTGTTTTGTCTCAAGTCCAGCTCTGCATGAGCTATATACTCTACTCAGTTACAGTAGATATTATGGTTTATTCTGGACTTTCTGGTGAGTTTTTTAAAAATAATAATAATACAGGCAGCCCAAGTCACAAACAAGATAGGTTCTGGAGGGTTGTTCTTAAATTGCATTTGTATGTATGTCAGAACAGGTACATTTTTAAGTGTAACTCCAGTTGTGTGCACATGTGCGTGCGCGTGCAAGGATTCTGTCCCTATAATTGGATTTTGAAATTTTTGGCTGCTTGTGGAAACAAGGACTGGTCATAAAGCTTCAGTGGAGACACCCTTTCCCCATGATAACTCTTCCAACAGTGAATTTCCCTTCCTAAGGATAGATTTCTCTCACTTTCTGTTATCTCACCCGCTTTCTTAACTGTGAGTTACTTGTAAGTTGGATGTTTGTAACTCAGAAACTGCCTATCCACCGTTTTCGAGTTTGATGTGCACCGATGTGCATTGGGGGTGTATGTTTTGTGAGTATTCTGACCTTGAGACAGCTTTAATCTGGATTGCAATATTGGATTGGAACTGCCCTAGTCACAAAAGTGTTCTTTGTTACCCCTGTCCTTCTTTTCTATTTATTATTTGTTATTTCTAATAGATGAAAGAAATAATAGGACTTTGGACTCAGCAGATGGGCGGAACCTAGTGTTCTAAGATGCTTTTACCCCATCTAATGGATGGAGCCCCACACCAGCCATAACACCCCATCACCAACCAGGGTGAAAGCATTGCTGGATGTTTTCTCCACAACGTGGGTGGCTTCCCAGGTTGTTCTGGTTCCAATAGAGCCAGCATGGGGCCTCGCTGGGAGGGACACTTTGCTTGGCCCTTTGATGAGGCCCTTTATCACACTTGAGCTTTGCCTGGCCACTTTAAATCCTGTTGCTGCCTTCTGCAGAATTCTGGAATTCATAGTTTAGTGAGACCCAGGATCTCTCTTCTGAACAGCTTAAAGACCCCTCCCTAAACTACACACCTCAACATTCTGCAGGAGGCAGAAGTAGATAACTCTAGTGTAGTGGTTCTCAACTCCCAGAAATCCCAGCCAGTTTACCAGCTGTTAGGATTTCTGGGAGTTGAAGGCCAAAACATCTGGGGACCCACAGGTTGAGAACCACTGCTCTAGTGTGATGAGGTCCATAGATGTAACTTGCTTCATTTTATCCTCAAAATAACCCAATATGGGTATGTTGTGAAGTGAATTGGTGACCAGCCCAAGATCATCAAGGTTCACTGCTGAGTACAGGTTAGAATCACAGTCTTTCTTGCTGTATGCAGTGTATAAGCTGTCACTTCAAATTTTTCTTTATTCCAGGGATGGACAACTATGGAGGCTGCATGAGCACCCAAGAAGAACTTGGAGGGCTGCATGGGCACCTTAGGAGAACTTGGAGAGCTGCATCCACACAACACATCCCTGTAAAAGAGGATTTTTAAAAATATAAATGTTCTGTAAGATACCTGAAGGATATTTTTACACTGTTTTCGTAATCTTTCAGGACAATTTTAGATCTAGGAGAGATTTCCTGTTTTTTTGAAAAGGTCTGTCTTGGATCTAGAATCTTGGATCTAGTGTTGCAGGACTGGAAGGCATTGATTGATTTTACTCATTAACAGCTAGTGAGTGACAGAGAATGATGTAATCACAATTGGGGGGGGGGTAGACTGATACAATTGGATGCGCACAATACTGCAATATTGGTTAGTCTCCTTCGTGCAATAAAGTGCTATTTTAATACTAAATGCAAGATAAAAAAGAACACTGATATCTGGGTAACAACTAGAGCAAATATATAAGGTTGTCTGGACTGAATGAAAAAGCAGAGATTTGGCTTCAACAAATCCAAGACTTTTCTGCCAAAGAATCCGGAATGCTTAGAGTACTGCCTTTTCCATTTCAGGAAGACATTTTGGTGGAGTTTGCAAAACACATCACATTCTAATTTCTTCCTCCTCATCTATTAGCTTTTCCAGACTAAAGAGAGACTTTGTCAAAGTGATAGGATGGTGATTTAATTAGTGATTAAATGGTTCTCTTTGGTAATGTCTGTTTTGCAATACCTTCTTTCTGTTCTGTATGGACACACCAGTTTTACTGGCAAAATTAAAATTAAAATATTGTTACTGACATGCAAGTCAAAGGCAGGGAAAGCGGCTCCCTGTTATTTTTCTCTGGTTTATGAAAACTTGAGAGATACAACTTTAGAAGTTGGAATGGAAGGGGAATTCAGATATTGATTGGAAATTTGAGTTAAGGAAGCACTCTTTTTACTGCTCAGTGAACAGAGTAGACAGGTTCTTGTATCACTGCAATATTAATAGTTGCTATGGGACCTATTGGATAGATGGGCTTCCTTATGCCTTGGGTGTCTAAAAAACATCTGAAAGAGTTCATGTCTTTCTCCTCACACTTCTAGTTAAGAGTAATGCAGTGTCTCTGTGCAAAAGGTAAAAGTAGTAATGGCAGTCAAGTCAGATAGAACAGTACTTTAGTAAGACAGACGAGGGGGGGGGGTAGCACATTCATCAGAGACCAGATATAAAGCTTTTAAAAAGGTTCAAAGCAGTTGAAAAACTCCAACAGACATCTAATCTATTATATTCTCACAGAGTGCTTTTACTTTGGATCTGCAAAATAAAGGTGGCACCTCAAAATGCATTTAGCACATTATCATTATAGGTGATCCCTCTTGGCTGAGTACAATTTTTCTTCCAAAAACAGTCTTGGTGGTGGGTCCATAAGTTGCTATAGAGACCTATTCTGGATCTGCATGGTTTATCACAATGAGGACATCATTTTCCAGATGGAAGTGAGACCTAACAAGGGTTTGCTTGATGCACTTTCCTCTTGGCACGTTTCTCCCTTTCACCCTCTACTTGTGCCTCTTCATCAACTTTCAATAGGTACGGCTGTGGTGGGAAGGTAACAGTGCTCCAGGCAGTCATGCTGGCCACATGACCTTGGAGGTTTCTATGGACAATGCCAGCTCTTTGACTTAGAAATGGAGATGAGTACCACCTCCCAGAGTCGGACGTGATTAGACTTAATGTCAAGGGGAAACCTTTACCCTTTACCTTTATTCAGATTCGAATTGTTTTAGTATTGTAATTAGTCTAGTTTTATTTAATTTTAATAGTTACTTTTTGTATTTTTTTCTTTTGACTTGTGAGTCATTTTGAATCCCAATTTTTTTGGGGAAAATGGAATATAATGAGGAATATAATAATGATGATAATAACTGCTTTATTGTTTACTGATTTATTACTTCACTTGTATACTGCTTTTCTCACCCCAGAGGAGTGAGGAGCCCTTGATGGCGCAGTGGGTTAAACCTCTGTGCCGGCAGGACTGAAGACCGACAGGTCGCAGGTTTGAATCCAGGGAGAGGCAGATGAGCTCCCTCTACCAGCTCCAGCTCCTCATGCGGGGACATGAGAGAAGCCTCCCACAAGGATGATAAAACATCAAATCATCCGGGTGTCCCCTGGGCAGCGTCCTTGCAGACAACAATCCCGTGGGGGACTCAGAGCAGTTACCAACATGCTTCTTAATAAATTTAAATATTATAAAGTGCCATAAGCACTTCCAGATAAAGCAACGAAGCAAAGTGCATCATTAATGGAATTTGTCACCACTTGGTACTGTATACTGTTTTACAGTATAACAGCATTGTTATAAGTATAACAATATTAACAGCAAAACAATATTAACAGCAAAACAGCTGGATTCACTATGGTAGTTAGCAATACATAATCTATCGTTATGTATTGTTGACAGGTTTGTATTCATGATTCCTACATATCTCCTACTTTACGGGCTATGTAAGGAGTTCCCTTATCATGACTTACCAAGCAGTAGGCACTGATATCAAGGAGGGCAGTCCACATGTCAATCAGGAAGCAGCTGAATGTTGTTTTCATCTGCCCATGTGCATAATCTCTGATGTTATTATACTTAAGAATCACATCACCACTACCAACAACAACAAAGATCATATAAGAAATGCGAAGGGAAAGACCTGCTTTGGGAAAAGACTAGACTTTGGGAAAAGACTAGCTTTCTCTTTTGCTGTGGTTTGCAATGGGTTTCCAAAATTTCAGGGCCTAAACCCTCTTCTCTAGTACTCAGAGTGAAAGTGAGGGATTGCCAAACAAGAGCACTATCTTGAAACATGGGAGCATAGACATGGAGCTTGTTTCCAAAAGGTACCAAACCTAACAAGAAATTCAAAATAAGTTATAAGTGGCAGCACATAGAATCATAGAGTTGGAGGAGACCTCTTGGGCCATCCAGTCCTACCCCCTGCCAAAAAGCAGGAAAATTGCATTCAAAGCTCCACCGACAGATGGCCATCCAGCCTCTGTTTAAAAGTCTCCAAAGTAGGATCCTCCACCACATTGTTGACTTTCAGTAGAATATTATGTACCAATCAAAACTATTAAAGTGTATCAAATCACTTCCATACAGGGCTTGGAAAATTGCATTATATAACAAAAAAGGCATATCCTCAGCACATTTTTTTTATTCCTGTAAAATTTGGATTTGGTACCTTTTGGAAACAAGCTACAACTCTTTAGCTAGAGTTGACATCCTATGTGCAGTTACAGCTTATGTTATCAGCTGCGATATCACATGGGCAGTCCCCTCTGACCTTTAAATTTCAAGGGCTAGGACAGCTTTGTCCTGACAATGCAAGCAATAGCCTGCTATAATCTTTGGATACTACTATTGCTGTAGACAACCATCCTGTAGTTTCATTTCCAGTTGACTCAGAACAAAACATTCACATTCAAACACCTTTGAAGAGGTAGATTTAGACCTCTGCCTTTGCCCTATCTCTAATCATGTTCAATTTTAAAGTGATTTAGAAATGTCACTTACACAGTCTGTTCTGATTTAGAACTAGCTGGGCCACATACAAGGTCTGAAAAAAATACCATTACAAAGAGCCAGAGTAAGGGTTTTGAGCATTGAGAAAATGCCCATTTATTTTTAAAATTCATTTTACATTACTAGAAAATGAAAGCTATTCTGTGTTGACAATTAAAGTTGAAGCATTTCTCTTCTCACAGTAAAAACAAAACAAATATAAAAAACCCTATTCTATTTCCTCTCAGTCTTTTTCATTTTTCACACCAATTCTTCCTTTTCTCTCCACCTCCTAAAAAACAGGACAAGTCAATGTAAGCAAGGCTGACAGGCAAAAATGATTATGGGATAATTCCTGTTTGCAAGAGCAAACAAAATCAATCATGATTGTTTAGGGAGCCAAAGCATTAAAAGGCTGCAAGATGACATTCTTGGACTTCTGCAAAGTAGGCTTCTCAGCACAGATGCAGGCATACGCAGTGTGATGCCCTTAGGTGTAGTTTGTAATTTTCAAATTTACACAGTAGCATGGAGAAACTTGCCTAGATTTGCTTCCACTGTACAGAATAAAATAGACATCAGTGGAGTTGTCATGCCCATTATATGGAGAGTTCTTGTTAGGCAATGCAGCACCACAAATCCATACGTGATATTGTTCTGTACAGCTGGAATAACATTTCATAAACAGTTATTTGCGGATAAGTACTGTTTTCCAACTATCAAGTGCAAATCAGAACAAAAGCAATAAAAAAGAGCTGTATTATGTTATTTCTTGCATTTATATCTCAGAGTGGGAAATTCAAGTACAGAATAAAATTACACCTAATTATTCTTATTATTATTAAACTTTATTTGTATCCCGCTAACATCTCCCGAAGGATTCAATGTGGCTTACACAGGCCGAGGCCTCAACACACAATACAACAATACAATCTAAGCAAATCAAACAATTAAAAACAGAATAAAGCAAAATAAACCACAGGCACAATACACTAAACACAATAAAACTGGGCCAGGCCAGAGCAATGGGTACAAGATTAAAAGTGCTGATGTGACAGGAGGTGTATACAGGGCTTCCAGGGCAAGTGCGATGTGCGATGTGCAGCAATCATTGGTTCTGATAAAGTGCTTATGGGACTTGGTAGTGGAGATTTCCTAATCAGGGAAGGCGCATCGGAAAAGCCAGGTCTTCAAGTTCTTTCTGAAGACAGCCAATGTAGGGGCCTGTCTAAGGTCTTTGGGGAGGGTGTTCCAGAGTCGGGGGGCCACCACGGAAAAGGCCCTGTCCCGCGTCCCTACCAAGCGCGCTTGCGACGCTGGTGGGATCACAAGCAGGGCCTCTCCAGATGACCTAAGAGAACGCGTGGGTTCATAGATGGAAATGCGGTCACGCAGGTAGGCTGGTCCCAAACCGTTCAGGGCTTTGTAGGTAAGCACCTGCACCTTGAATTGGGCTCGGAAAATAAATGGCAGCCAGTGGAGCTCCTTGAACAGGAGGGTTGACCTCTCTCTGTAAGAGGCCCCAGTTAGCATCCTGGCTGCTGATCGTTGGACCAGTTGGAGCTTCCGAGCCGTCTTCAAGGGCAGCCCCACGTAGAGCGCATTGCAGTAATCCAATCTGGAGGTGACCAAGGCATGGACCACTCCTGCCAGATCTGCCTTCGCGAGGTACGGTTGCAGTTGGCGCACGAGTCTCAGTTGTGCAAAAGCCCTCCCAGACACCGCCGACACCTGAGCCTCAAGCGTAAGCGTTGAATCCAAGAGGACTCCCAAACTGCGGACCTGTGACTTCAGGGGGAGTGTAACCCCGTCCAGCACAGGTTGCCACCCTATACCCCGGTCAGGTTTACAATCGACCAGAAGGACCTCTGTCTTGTCGGGACTGATCTTCAGCTTGTTCCTCCTCATCCAGATAGACACAGCAGCCAGGCACTCGTCCAGCACCCGAGAGGCCTCTTTGGAATTAGGTGGAAAGGAGTAGTAGAGCTGTGTGTCATCTGCATAGAGGTGGCACCTAGCTCCAAAACTCCGGATGACCTCTCCCAGCGGTTTCATGTAGATGTTAAAGAGCATGGGAGACAGAATAGAGCCTTGCGGGACCCCACAGGTCAAAGGCCAGGGGTCTGAGCAGGCATCTCCCAGCTTCAACATCTGGGATCGACCCTCCAGGAAGGATTGGAGCCACGACAAAACCGTGCCCCCGAGACCCATCCCAGAGAGTCGTCCCAGAAGGATACCATGATCGATGGTATCGAAAGCCGCTGAGATGTCCAAGAGAACCAACAGAGTCACACTCCCCCTGTCCAGCTCTCTACGGAGGTCATCCACCAAGGCGACCAAGGCTGTCTCGGTGCCGTGACCAGGCCTGAAACCAGACTGTGACTGATCTAGGTAGTTGATGTCATCTAAGAAGCCCTGGAGCTGGGAGGCAACCACCCGCTCCAACACCTTACCCAAGAAAGGGAGGTTGGAGATCGGTCTGAAATTGTTCAGCACTGTGGAGTCAAGGGAAACCTTTTTAAGGAGTGGACGAACCACAGCTTGTTTCAGGAGAGATGGAAAAAAACCCTGCTCCAATGATGCATTGATGATCAACCCAAACCAATCAACCAAACTCTCCCTGGCCGATTTAATTAGCCAGGACGGGCAAGGGTCCAGAGCCGAAGTGGTTGCCCTCACAGCCCCAAGGACCTCCTCCACAGTCTCAGGAGGAACAAGCCTAAAAGAATCCCACAAAGATGGACAAGCAGATGCCTCAATCACCTCCTCTGGCACTGCGGTGAAATTGGAGTCAAGCTCAAGGCGTATCTGAGCGACTTTGCCTGCAAAATGGTGTGCAAAATCGCTACACCGAGTTTCCGGGCCGTCAAAAACCTCCTCCACCACAGGTGGCTGAAGGAGCTCCCCAATGACCCGGAACAACTCCGAAGATCTATTTGCTGCAGACGCTATACGGGTAGTCGTATAGGACTCCTTGGCTACCCGTATAGCCACGGTATATGCCCTAAGAGAGGCTGTAGCCCGTGCTCGATCAGACACGTCCCAAGATCTCCTCCAAGTGCGCTCTAGCCCCCTCCTCACATGCTTCATCACAGCCAGCTCCCCGGTGAACCAGGGAGACGGCTTGTCATGACACAACGTGATGGGGCGTTCGGGGGCGATCGTATCTATCGCCCTGGTCATTTCCCTATTGTAGAGATCGACCAAGACGTCGACAGGATCGCCAGGCTCCATGGCAGAAAGAACCCCAAGATTCCTCAGGAAACCATCCGGATCCATCAGTCTCCTAGGGCGGACCATCTAATCCCCATTGCAACCTTAAGGAGTCTTTACTAAAGGCACAAAGATTTGCATAACAGGTATAAGATAGTTCACCAGTTGTAGGCAAAGGGCCAGCCCTACCACCAGACAGCAGGTGGTTGTTGTTTTAGGTGGCTGATGCTGGAAGGAGAAAAGTAAAATGTTGCAGAAGAGTAGGGTTGTGGTTACTAACGTATTACTCTGGCTGTCTGCACTCCAAAACCTGCTGTGTCAAATGCAAAGGAGGACACTGTTCCATTGCCAGTGTTAAAGAAACCTTCAGTCCAGAAGAAAAGGGGTGGGGCACAATGTTGTTCATGACCATCAGCAACAAAATGTGTAATTCAGCCTGAGAGTGGTTCCACACTTACATTAAACCCACTTCAGAGCAGGTTTCAGAAACCCGCTCCAAAAGGGGTTTAAATCTACACAGGCAGGGGGGAAAACGGGCTTTCCCTTTTGGCTGTACACATGCTATCCTGAATACTTCCAGGAGAACATGTGGCCATCCAAAAAAGCCCCCCAAAAAACTTAAAAATAAAAAGGAAATTCATTGGAGCCATTTGGCTTTTCTTCCTACTTGTGGGGACATATCAATGACACCCAAAAAACATAATGGCTCCTGGTAACTTTCCTTTTTATTTTTTAGGGTTTTGTGGAGGGGGGGGGGTTAGGGAAGGGGTTGCAGCCCTCACAGTTTTGCAGGCTGAATCAACCTGGAAAACACTGGATTACTGTCTGGACTGCCCCCTCCAAAGTCCAGAACTTTTGAGGGAGCAGTCCAGACAGTCAAAGTAGTGGGTTTATCCCATGCCTTCCCAGAAGGCAAGGAATAAACCCACTATCAATTCAATTTGCTACAAACCAGGGTTTGCCTCATTAGTAGTGAATTAATTCAAGATTGTTCAGAATGTCATCTGGATAGCCCCTTCTTTATTGTGGGAGTTACCACAATAAATAGGTTGTCTGGATGCGCCCTGAAAGGACTAAGGTGCTTTCACTAGTGAGCATCTATTGCATGAGGAACCGTCTCCGCCCTCCACTTTGCCTTCTCCTCATTCCACCATCAGTGGTATGGGAAACTAACCCTACCACAGTGAAAGAAAGCAGACACCTTGCTAACACACCTCGCAGGTGCCCTCTGAACCCTATCTAATGTGCCAGATAACAAGTGATACAAAAATGTTTTTGCCTCAGATCCTGGATTGCTGCTGATATTCAGAGTAGATAGGACTTGGCTGGATGAACAAACTCACCTGACATGAAATAGCTTCTTAGCATTGTGTTGCTTTCTCTACAAATTCATGCACTATATCTCCAACACAACAGGGAATATAACTGTTCAACAATGGGAGTTAATGTGCCCATGTGTAGACTGGGTGATGATGTGCAAGGGTGACATTGTATGATACAAAAACCAGCTTAGAGTTGTCTACCAGTTAATTGGAAGGACTGGATTATTTGATACTCATTCATAAATGTATTGTTGAAGGCTTTCATGGCTGGAATCACTGGGTTGTTGCAGGTTTTTTGGGCTGTATGGCCATGTCCTAGAAGCATCCTCTCCTAATGTTTCTCCTGCATCTATGGCAGGCATCCTCAGAGGTTGTGAGGTTGTTTATCTGGACTGGGGATCACTTTTTCCTGCAGTGCAGAATTAAATGGTATTATGCGACCTGGAACTGTCCACAGTTTAATGTAATCGGTCACCACCATGTTAGTTATAGCCATGTTTATGTTGTTCTAATCTGTACTGCAGTAGAGATCAAACTGGTCAATTTCTTGTGGCTACACAGAAGCTGAGCAACCTGCTTTTGCAAACATCTTGAGTTCATTGTTGGGCAGCTTATGAAACCCGCTTACGGATACCACTAAGTAAGATATGATACCAGGCTGAAGATTTGAATGTGTATAGGAGAAAAAAGATCCATTCGTTGTTTTTTCTCCAGCTATGTAAAAGGGAGCAATACATTCTTTTTTAAACAGAAGAATCCCAAAGATCTCAACTGAGCATTAGGAAAATCACCGTGACACAGATTAATTAGAATATGGAATTGAAAAGGGAAGTGCTAACCTGTTCCACCTGCCAAATTGCTTAAAGAACTTAAAATATAAATGGAACAAAGTATGAGAAAATGTGCTGGCCACAATGAATCTTTCACTGACAAATAGAGGGATGGATTTGATAGTGTCCTCCATCTCCAATTCCAGTGACTCAGTTACCCTATGATGAGGGGATAATTTTTCTCAGTGTAGGTCCCAGACACTGTGCAGGGAAAAACCTTCAAACATTAACCCTGGCTCCATTGAGAATCAGTACTCACAGGATAATTGAAGCTTGGATTGGGAAAGATTGGTCTGCTGGCCATCACTGAATGATTAATAATCACAAGGCATCTGCCGATGAATCAGTTTATTCCGTGTCAGAAGTGACTTGAGAAACTGCAAGTCACTTCTGGTGTGAGAGAATTGGCCATCTGCAAGGACATTGCCCAGGGGATGCTCAGATGTTTTATCATCCTGTGAGAGACTTCTTTCATGTCGCTGCATGGGAAGCTGGAGCTGACAGATGGGAACTCACCCTGCCTTTTGGATTTGAACCTTCAGTAGTTCAGTCAGCACAAGGGTTTATCCTATTGGTGAATTAACAGAACAAAATGAAAAGAAATATAACCAAATCCATATGGATAAAGCATAAGGGCTTGTGCTTCAGCCTCATTAACCAACCATATGCATAATGCTGTTGTAACTGGAGCTGGGAAGCAACGGTGTGACCATTTCAGGCACAGACATAATAATGCTAAGATCTGCAAGAGCAGTTAGACAGTGTAATATGCTGCCTCAGAGTGTGATGGAGACCTTCTTTGGATGGTTGGATGGCTACCTGTCAGGAGTATTTTGACTGTGTGTCCCTAATGGCAGAGAGTTGAACTGAATAGCCCTTGGGGTCTCTCCCAGCTTTATGATTCTAGGTACCTTGTAGGCATCTAGGAAGTCTCTGTAGTTGGTCATGGCAGTCAGACAGGAGGAGGCCCTTATATTAGGGGCTAAGGACAAGTGAAAGCCCCCACTCTTGGTGGTAACAGAAGCCAAGTTAGCTCCATACCTGTTGGAAAAGTAGTTATGTAAAAGCACCATGGAAACCCACTGGCAAAATAGAAAAAAAGAGAAAAGTATTCCTGCTAGCCATGTTGAGAACTGTGAGATTTTGAGATCTGTGAGCCAAAATGTAGCTTTCTCACACATTTTTGTTTATTGACATTGGGTTAACCTTTCTTATGGCAATGCAATAATTGTTAGAGTAAGTCCTATCATTAACAGCACTGTTCAGGTTTTGCATATTAGGATCACTGCTTGCTTAAACCTGTTTATATTGAATGTAGTCTTCCTCTTTTCTTACTGCCTTCTACTTTACTAGACATTACTCTGTTTTTTTTTTTTTAGTGAGCCATGCCTTTTTATGATATGTCCAAACACAACAGCTTTGGTTCAGTCAACATTGCTTCTAGGGAGAGTTCAGGCTTGATTTGCTCTAGGATCAACTAGTTGTCTTTTGAGCAATGAATGGTATCCTTAAAATTGTCCCCCATTCAAACTATTTCCCAAGCTATGCTTATGATTTACCACTGCTTTCTCTGCTGTTGTGCCACTGTTGTAAGTTAATCCTTTCATAATGTTTTTTTCTATATCACATTGTCGATACAATAATATGAATGGGAGTGAAAAGCTTATGGTCTCAGAAAGAACCACATAGAACTTGGAAGTATTTTCGGTCAAATTATCCCTTATTTCCCCAACGAAGAGAGGAATTCTACAATAACAATGTTGTCATTGTGAAGAAACATATTGAGCAGCTAGGCTGTGAGATATGGCTTCTCTCATAATGATAATGTGCAGGGCAATTGTGTTCCATTTTACATGATAATATGCTATTATAGACCCTAACAATATTCAGCGTGGTATGAAAATGAATGGCAGGAATAATGATGCATTCTGAATTTCCCCTAAACAGGTTTGAAATGTCTCCATTTAAATCCTGCAGAATGGATTCGATTTGCATAGAAATTCCACCTGAGTTTAAATGCAGCTTTCATTATGGAACATAACCAGCCGCCACCTTTATCAGACCTAGTTCATTTCCCACTGGGTCATCATCCCCAAAGCAACTATGATAATATC
This sequence comes from Anolis sagrei, assembly GCF_037176765.1. Taxonomy (NCBI): domain Eukaryota; kingdom Metazoa; phylum Chordata; class Lepidosauria; order Squamata; family Anolidae; genus Anolis; species Anolis sagrei. Next base: position 217,234,313 of record NC_090021.1, on the reverse strand, counting down.
TATTTCCCAGTGACATCTGAATTTGCAGAGATGTCTGCCCCCGCCCACCCCCACCCTTCAAGCATATTTGAGTTTTTATCCATTCAGGAAAAGTACTTCAAAATAAAAAGAATTAGCAGCTCCAACATATAGTTCTGCCGCAGTCATTTAGGCAGGGAATAATAACTTTCAAGGAACAAAATGATGCAAGTTGCAATTTTATCCCATTTCATGGGAAGAGACAGAGTTCTGTTTCTCATTTATTTTGTCCCTGATCAAGAATGTCACAACACTGTTTACTAAAACAACAACAGCAAGAAGAAGAACACCACAGAATGACAAAGTGGGAAACTTCAGCTAGAAGCTTCTGTCTCTGGTCTGTGATATATACATACATATGCACACACCTTGTGAGCTTACCATTTCTGAATTCCTGCTTTTAAGCCACAGAACCAAACCATCAGTTAAATTACCCTTCCAAAACTTATGATCTACCACACAAAGCTAAATGTACATGAGCTACATACTTTTTCTTGCAATCTCTGGGCAATTGCATCAAATTCTTGAGGTCTGCAATACCTGTGTACACTACATCTGGATTAATTGGTACATTTGGGGATGAAAATCCCAGTTACAGGTTTGTTGAGGCAATTTATTTATTTATAGCAGAGGGAGGGTTGTGGTGAATTTTGAGTAAATGCAGTTCTCTCAGATTGTGGATGGGGATGAGTGGGAGCTATAGCTTCATGGAGAAAGAAAAAGGGAGTGAAAGGTCCATCTGAACATTAGGAAGAACTTCCTGACTGTGAGAGCTGTTCAGCAGTGGAACTCTCTGCCCAAGCATGTGGTGGAGGCTCCTTCTTTGGAGGCTTTTAAACAGAGGCTGGGTGGCCATCTGTCAGGGGTGCTTTAAATGCAATTTTCCTGCTTCTTGGCAGGGGGTTGGACTGGATAGCCCACGAGGTCTCTTCCATAGACACCTCCTAGGTCATGTGGCCGGCATGACTGCATGGAGCATTTCCCACCAAGGCAGTACTATTGATCTACTCAAATTTGCATGTTTGCTCAGTTGGCAAGAGCTGAGCTAACAGCGGCAGCTCATCTCGTCTCACGAATTCAAATCACCAACCTTCCAGTCAGTAAATTCAGCATCTCAGTGGTTTAACCCTTTGCGTCACCACAAAATCATGATCTAGTCTAGATCAAACCCTAATTACTGTATAAATCTAGTCATTTGACTGCTTTTTCCCTGAGGTTTTTTAATGAATTTGGAAGATTATATTTCATTATATTAGAAAGGATGCAATAATGTTTATTTTAATTTGCAAATATAAGCCCTGCAGAAGTCTCTTGGGTGAAATGTATGTCATGGTCACAAGAAAGCATTTAAGAAGTTTTTATTTATCGTGTCAGGAGCAGACCAAACAGTTGCACTGCATTTTTTTAACAAACAAACAAACAGACAGACAGACAAAACACACAGTTTGCAAGCTTGGTAGTTGATTAAATGTCCTTTGACCAGTAGCTGGCTGCTTGGAGTGCTTCTGGTGTTGCTGCAAGAAGGTCCTCCATTGTGCATGTTGCAGGGCTCAGGTTGCATTGCAGCAGGTGGTCTGTAATTTGCTCTTCTCCATACCCGCATGTCGTGGATTCCACTTTGTAGCCCCATTTCTTAAGGTTGGCTCTGCATCTCATGGTGCCAGAGCGCAGTCTGTTCAGCGCTTTCCAAGTCGCCCAGTTTTCTGTGTGCCCAGGGGGGAGTCTCTCATTTGGTATCAGCCATTGATTGAGGTTCTGGGTTTGAGCTTTCCACTTTTGGACTCTCGCTTGCTGAGGTGTTCCAGTGAGTGTCTCTGTAGATCTTAGAAAACTATTTCTTGATTTAAGTCGTTGAGATGCTGGCTGATATCCAAACAGGGGATGAGTTGGAGATGTCACTGCCTTGGTCCTTTCACTATTGGTTGCTACTTCCCGGCGGATGTCAGGTGGTACAATACTGGCTAAACAGTGAAATTTCTCCAGTGGTGTAGGGTGCAGACACCCCGTGATAATCCTCAACATGCGAGTGTGGAGAGGAGCAAACCACTGACCACCTGCTGCAATGCAACCTGAGCCCTGCCACATGCACAATGGAGGACCATCTTGCAGCAACACCAGAAGCACTCCAAATGGCCAGATACTGGTCAAAGGACATTTAATCAACTACCAAACTCACAAATTTTGTATTTTGTCTGCTTGTTTGCTTTGTTCTGTTAGAAATGTAATATAATTTGACTGGTTGTCCTGACACGACAAATAAATAAACCCCGTGATAATGCGGCATGTTTCATTAAGAGCCACATCTACTGTTTTAGTGTGGTGAGATGTGTTCCACACTGGACATGCATACTCAGCAGCAGAATATCATAGCACAAGGGCAGATGTCTTCACTGTGTCTGGTTGTGATCCCCAGGTTGTGCCAGTCAGCTTTCGTATGATATTGTTTCTAGCACCCACTTTTTGCTTGATGTTCAGGCAGTGCTTCTTGTAGGTAAGAGCATGGTCCAGAGTGACTCCCAGATATTTGGGTGTGCTGCAATGCTCCAGTGGGATTCCTTCCCAGGTAATCCTCAGAGCTCGGGATGCTTGTCTGTTCTTAAGGTGAAAAGCACATGTCTGTGTTTTAGATGGATTAGGGATCAGCTGGTTTTCCCTGTAATAGGCAGTAAGAGCATCTAGAGCTTCGGAGAGCTTCTGTTCAACCATCTCAAAGCTCCCTGCTTGAGCGGTAATGGCACAATCATCTGCATAGATGAAACTCTCTGTCCCTTCTGGCAGTGCTGGTCATTTGTGTAAATGTTGAGCATTGATGGAGCAAGCACACTCCCCTGAGGCAGGTCGTTCTTCTGTTTCCACCATCTGCTTCTCTGGCCCTGGAACTCAACAAAAAAGCTCCTGTTTTGTAGCAGGTTTCCTATGAGGCGGGTGAGGTGGTAGTCCTTTGTGATATTATACATTTTTCTCAGGAAGAGGCGGTGGTTTACAGTATCATAAGCCACTGACAGGTCTATGAAGACAGCTCCCGTGATCTGCTGCCTTTCAAAGCCATCTTCTATGTGCTGAGTCAGGTTCACCACTTGCGATGTGCAGCTTTTGCCTTTTCTGAAGCCAGCTTGCTGTGGAATCAGACATGGGTCTATTTTTTCCATAATTCTAATAATTTAAGAAGTGAAAGAATGGGAAAAGGAAAAATGAAGGAAAAATATTGGCTGTAGTAAAGTCTTGCAACTCATTTTCATACATTCAGAGGACAAAGTAGTCCTGCTACCCACATATCACCATGATGTCATGCTGTCTTTCTATAATCTGTTCTCACTAAGAGTAGAAGAAAAAGAAAAGCATTTTTTTTCCAGAGTGGGATTTGTCAGGAAGCCCAGGACATTGTAATGACCCAAGGTTTAAGATATTGCAGTAATCTGAAATAACAGAAAAAACCCAACTCTAAAATTACAAATTGATATTTAGATATATAAAATTATATTTGCATGCTAAGGCTAATATAGCACACATAAGCTTTAGTCAGAATGTGATCTGGCTTTTGAGAAGTCCTCAAATATTCTCTTTTTCTCCAACCAATTCGCTTTCACAGTGACTAAAAAGATATTTCCATATGCTTGGTGCTTGAAGGGCAAACACTGGATGACAAGTTTTCCTTATTAATATAACCTTGAAATTGTAACCTTGCCTTCATTTTACAGAGCACAGCAGTACAGTGTGTGGCCAAGGATTTAGGAAGCTTAAATTCAGCAAGGTTCCTGCAAATAAATTACAACTCTGCTGCCTAGCTTCCAGGCTCTCTTGGCCAGTTTAGTGTTGTTATTACTAAGCCCCAAACAAAGATGTGATCCCATTGCCCCTGGCTTCTCTGAGGGGAAACAAGGAAGAACAAACATCTGGATTAGTAGTTCCTTACCATGTAATAAATCAGTCCTAATCCCAAAATAATGTTCTGAAAGTCTTTTAATATATATTGAAAACTAAAAGGCCACAAGACAATTTGATTGATCTTATTTGGAACATTCTCCCCCTGAGACTTCAATATCTTGCTGTTTTCCTCGCCACAGTTACATAGATTTTTTTTTTAGTTTTGTCCTCCTCACTGTCATCCTTCCTTCAAAAAGTCTAGGTCTCTGTGAGTGTATCTGTGTATACCTGTGGTCTATTCCAAAAGTATTGAGAAGGATATTTTTGTGCAGGACAGAAAGACCAGGGAAGGAATGTGGGAGCCGAGACAGGTGGAGGTGGAACCCAGGCATATAGTTTGACCTTCCTCAGTTGAGTTGACACCTTTATAGCAGTTGGTACATAAGCAAAGGATCTAGTAATTTTTGTGTCTTGTCTCAGGTGAAAATGCAGAGAAATCTGGAGCAATGTCCTTCAGCTTCAAGAACTAAGAACTAAGAACAATATATGCAAATAGGAGAATACTACAAGAAAGATATGAAGAGAGGATTCAATGAGAAAGAAACATTCTGGGACAGAATAATACAGACACAAAACAAGTTAATTATGAAGGTATGTAAGAATGGTCAACAGAAGGGGAAATATTGAAGGAATGTTTGGTGAAATGGGTAGTAAATATGGGTAAAATTGGAATGGAGGACTGGGATAAGATTTGGAACACTCAGCTGAAATATCTGAATGTATATTCATATGACATGAAAGAGAACTGGTATAAAATGATATACCAGTGGTATATTAGCCCCAGTAAATTAGCAAAATGCTATAAAAATATCAATGCAAAATGTTGGAAATGTGATATGGAAATAGGCACCTTTTTTCATATGTGATGGTGGAGTTGGAAGAAAGCAAAGAGTTTTTGGAGAGAATTACATGGAACAATTCAGAAGATCTTACAGATAAAACTACAAATGAAACCAGAGTACTTCCTTTTGGGTATCACTGATATAAAATTGGAGAGGAACAAATATATTCTTTTTAATTACTTGGCAACTGAAGTCAGAATAGTGTATGCATGACATTGGAGGGCAAATGAAATCCCTACAATGAAGAAATGGTTAATAAAAATGGTGGAAATTATGAGTATGGATAAACTAACACAACAACTAGAAAACTGACAGGACAACTTCAAAAAGGCAATGGACTGGACTTTATTCACAAGATATATGAATCAAGAAAAAACGAAGATACTACTATAAATCAGATTCAAGAAGAAAACAGTTACCCCTGGGAATATAAAAAGGAAGAGGAGGAAATGAAGTAAGAAGTAAAGGAGAAGTACAGACTTTAAATCACGACAAAGAGGATTGGAAGCTAATAACATACTTTTTCCTCAATCCCAAACCCTAACCTTAATCCTAAATCCACCCACCCTATTTATTATTATTATTATTATTATTATTATTATTATTATTATTATTATTATAAGATGGCCTCAAAGCCAACCTTAAAATCTCTGGCATAGACACTGAGAACTGGGAAGCCCTGGCCCTTGAGCGCTCCAGCTGGAGGTCAGCTGTGACCAGCAGTGCTGCAGAATTCGAGGAGGCACGAGTGGAGGGTGAAAGAGAAAAATGTGCCAGGAGGAAGGCGCGTCAAGCCAACCCCGACCGGGACCGCCTTCCACCTGGAAACCAATGCCTTCACTGTGGGAGAAGATGCAGGTCAAGAATAGGGCTCCACAGTCACCTACGAATCCACAAGGAAACCCATCATGGAAGACCATCTTACTCGTCCAATGAGGGATCGCCTAAGTAAGTAAGTAAGTATTATTATTATACTCTTCCCTGTATTTTCTTTTCCCCCCAGCTCTTTTTATGTTATAGAAAAAAATATCCCAATATAAATATTTTTAAAAAGAACTAAAAGCAATGTGGTCCGTTGTGTGAAAGCTCTCTGAACACTTTCCCACCTACTGTACAGTCCTGACTTGGCTCCATGCCATTTCTTTCTCCAAGCTCAGAATGTACCTCAAAGGACATCACTTTGGGACAGTTGAAAATGTCCAGGCAGCTGTGCCGAGTGCTTTGAACTACATCTCAAGGGAAGGCATACTGTGATGAGAATCTCAGCAATACTGAAATCACTGTATTGTATCACTGTAAGGAGTCTGTTCTTAAGGGGATAAACTGTAATTGAATGTATGTTCAATAAAAAAAAAGGTTACGTGGGGGGAGTGGGGAGTGAGAAAGCATATTTTAAAACATATGTCTGAGAAAATGGCCAGAATTCTCTATAGCAGTTACAAATGCATCCCTTTGATTTATGTACTTGGAATTGTTATGCACTGATGATCTCTATGCAGTTTAGAGGCTTTGTAGGGAACATAAAAGTCCCTGGTTTCTACCTACCAGGAAACAGTGGCTGTGATGAAGGAGGGATCTGTTCTTTTGTTGTTTGGAAAGGAGTTGACTGCTTCCCTACCCCATGTGAGCAATTTCCATTGCAAGAGGCAATTAAAACAGAGATCCTTCTTCTGCTCATCATACTAGAAATCACCATGGGGTGGAAACACCAACCACTCAGCTGCTTCCTGGTCAATAGGGGAACAGGCCCACATTGATCATAGCAACTGCTTCTGGATAAGTGGGGACCATAGGAAATGCACTGGTATTCATTGTATTTGGAGGGGCAAGATTCCAACCCTCCTCTCCTTAGTTGATTATAAATTCCTTTTGTACCATAACTGTTTTACACATTCATATCTCTCAAAATGAATTCTGGGCATGATTTCTTTTTTTTTACATTGTATTAGAATCTAAATAGATTTTAATTCTGCCTGTAAAGCAAGAAATTGTAAGATGAGGCAGATGAGAAAATTCTGGAGAGATTTTTTACATCATTGATGTGAAACACATTGTATTTCTCTGACTCTGTTCGCTTTGCAAGGAAGCATCTTGCTCTTCAGCCCCCTAAGACCAACAGGAGGATAAAGGCCATATTATATTATCATTATTAATCGCTAATGTATCTAAGACTCTTTAAGAAAATTAATTCCATATAGCTATGCTGATATTGCCTTAACACATTCAAAATGAAATGTGCACAGCATTAATGAATCACATAAATTCTCTCGTGCAATGCTATTTTCCGATAATCCCCCCACTGCAAAAGGCATATGAATATAAACATGCCCTTGGTAATGGGTACAACGATAATTATTCTAACTTTACCTTGGTTTATAATAAAAGCCTTTAAGGTACACTAATTGGATGTTGAGTTGGGAATAGTCAAAGTCAGCAATCCCAAGGTATCATACTTGATATAAGCATACCTAATAGAATCATTATATTTCTATTTTACAGTCAATGGTTTTATTTAGAATACAAGATTACATCTCAATGCTTATTTTGGTAGAGTCAGGTAGACTTCATTACATGGCTATGGAAAGGGAAGAAGTAGCAAATAGGCATTTCAGACTCAAACACCTGTTTCAGACTTATAGAATGGTCATGATTGCTGGAGGGGTCTTTGTGCTTAGATCTCAGAAGTATACATTAAGAATACAGATAGGGAAATGTATATACGGCACTTAATGATTGCATGAAGGGATTCCCCTGCAGACATCAATATATTGGGGACCCCTCCCCCCAGCACCAACTGCTGCTCTGGGCCAGAGTGAAGGGAGATGGGGCCAGGGGACAGTTCCATCTTGTCTCCTATGCTATGCTAATAATATAATATAATAATATAATATAATATATTGTATATGCATATAATATTTATAATATTATAATGTAATACAATATAATAATATGATATTATAATTATATATTTTATATTACATGTAATATTACTAATAATATTACAATATAATGATATAGTACAATATAGTAATATATAATACTTATATTGTACTATGCTAATAATATAATGTATTGTATGTATATATATCTTGTAAGCCTCTCTGAGTCCCCTTCAGGGTGAGAAGGGCAGCATATAAATGTCGTAAATAAATAAATAAAACTTCCAGCAGCTCTCAGCAATGTATGCAAAGATGAAGAATGTTGGGAGTTGCGATCCAACAAAATTTGGAAACCACCAAATTCTCACTGCTTTCACATATGGCTATATTTATTGTGAAATACACAAATTATTACTGGAATCCTGTATCACAGTGGTTCTCAATCTGTGGGTCCCCAGATGTTTTGGCCTTCAACTCCCAGAAATCCTAACAGCTGGTAACAGGCTAAGATTTCTAGGAGTTGTAGGCCAAAGCACCTGGGGACCCACAGGTTGAGAACCAGTGCTGTATCACCTTTTAACTTAACACAACATCAAATATTTAGCTAAATAGCACTGGTACTGTATAAACCTTGTTCATGACTTGTGAAGATTGTTTGAGTTCATCCTGTGCTTGTGTTTCAGGATCAAGGTGCTTCTGATGTGGAGAATGATGTCACTGAGGGTCAAGATGGAGATGGTTTAGTCAATTATATTAATGCAGAGAATGATATAGGGACACCGGTTCAAAGTGTAGTTTCCCATGAGAATGTTCCTACAGGGTATAGAGATGATAGTTTACTCCCTGACCCAATGGGAGATGGAGAAAGAAAGTGAAACATTTTAAAAGCTCTGCTGATAATGTGAGATGGCAGATTAATTGGGACTGTGGGATCACAGATCTATTGGCAATTGCCAAATTGGTACAAATGGAGGGTATGAAAGAGTTGTAACTTGATGACAGCACACATGACTTCTCTAAAAACCTAAGGCAATGACAACATCAGGGAGGGCCAGGAGAATCTCTTGGCTGTAACTGTCAAGAGCCACAGGCAGTCAGCGCAAACAGTATACCTGTTCAATGTTGTAACTCTGTATAAAACACTTTCCTATGTTCCAAAAGAGAGAAGCAAGCTGCCACTCCCAACTTGTTGGTGAATGAAGGCTATTTACCTATACTTCATTTGTTATGCAAACAGTGAGGATATGGTGGAGAGCATGAGGCAGCTGTTAGAAGCCAGCTGAACCAGGACTGAGTGAAGCAACAGGATTCCTGAGAAAGCTAGCAGCAGGGAAAGCAAGTATGTGACAGCCTCCTTCCTTTGGGAAAAAGTGCATGAAAAACATTCATCCCTTGAAGAAAGCACTCTTTCCTTGCCACTAAGGAAAGCATTCTTGTTTGGGCTTGTACTAAGAACTCTCTATACAGCCCTTTTATCCCGCAAAAAAGGACTGCTGTTGATATAAGAGGGATGATTCTTTACTCGTAAAGGGACAGTCACTCGCCCATACTTTCCCCTTTCAAGTGGTTGTAACATTTTGTAGAACCACAATTATGATAATTCCATAATATTGCAGAAAGGCAGATAAAGAAATGTCAAACTGCATTAATTCTTGGGGCCAGGATACTGAAGGACCACCTTCTCTTGTATGGGTTTGCCCATCAATTGCAATAATAACCAGCTGCAATCTTATATGCCATGTCACACTAGCCTAAAGAGTAGGGTTCTGGGTTTGTAGTTTAGGGAAGGGCCTTTAAAATACTCAGGCACAGAGTTGTTGGCCCTTACTAAAATACAAGCCCCAGAATCCCGCAGGAGAATTTCAGGTGGGGTGCATGCTCTTTCCCTACTGTTCTGCTCTACTGTGATGAGATTGTAAGACAGACAAATCGGCTGGATACATGATATGCAGATGATACTTTGATGGCTGAAAATGAGGAGGAGCTGAGGAGTCTTATAACCAAGGTGAAAGGAAAAAGTGCAAAAGCTGGGTTGAAGTTAAACATAAAAAAAACACAAGATTATGGCAACCAGACTGATTGATAACTGGCAAATAGAGAGAGAAAATGTGGAGGCAGTGACAGATTTTGTATTTCTAGGTGTGAAGATGATTGCAGATGGAGACTGCAGTCAGGAAATCAGAAGACATTTACTTCTTGGGAGGAGAACAATGACCAATCTCAATAAAATAGTGAAGAGTAGAGACATCACATTGGCAACAAAGATCCACATAATTAAAGCAATGGCATTACCTATAGTAATTGATGGATGTGAGAGTTGGACCATAAGGAAAGCTGAGCGAAGGAAGATAGACGCTTTTGAACTGTGGTGTTGGAGAAAAATTCTGAGAGTGCCTCTGGACCGCCAGAAGATCAAACCAATCCATACTCCAGGAAATAATGCCCAACTGCTCACTGGAGGGAAGGATATTAGAGGCAAAGATGAAGTACTTTGGCCACAGTATGAGAAGACAGGAAAGCTTGGAGGAGATAATGGTGCTGGGAAAAATGGAAGGAAAAAGGAAGAGGGGCTGACCAAGGAAAAGATGGATGATATCCTTGAAGTGACTGGCTTGACCTTGAGGGAGCTGGGGGTGACAACAGCTGACAGGGAGCTCTGGTGTGGGCTGGTCCATGAGGTCACGAAGAGTCGGAAGTGACTGAATGAATAAACAACAACAGCAACTTGACAAGAGTACCTTTTCTGTAGCAACTTATGCAGTTAAAGTACTTTCTCCTAAGGGAGGATGTGTTGACTCTCTTCCCAATGAATTTTAGTCGGGCCTTTCACGGATTTTAATGTTGTTTTAGCTTGTTCTAAATAGTGTTTTGCTTTTCTTGTTTTATTTTATTGCTGCATTATATGATGTTTTAATGGCCCTAAAAAGAAACTTTTCAGCAAACAAGCAAGCAAACAAACAGACAAATGAAGTAACAAAAGCAACACATACTAGCTACCTATATATACCGATTGTTTGAATCAGTATAAAGTGAACTATGTTTTTTTCTTTTGTATTAGTATTTAATAATGCAAGAACTCATGGGGCAAACCAATGAAGCACTGTTATATCTTGAATGTAAGTTAGCAACTGAATTACTAGTAATATATTGTCCACAACAAGCCTATTTTGGATTTTTTAAACAATAACTATGCATAACTTGACCCTAGATTTCAGAAATAACTGAAGGGCCCTTCAGTTTTGGTTATAACGCAATGTACTTAGCAATGCCCATCTGCTTTGCAATTATGTTTTGATATTTGGTTCCATGGTTTAATATTATTTATGCAGCTTGCTAGTCACTTGAGTAGTGACAACAACCCAAAGAATAGAATGAATATTAATGTTATTTGGCTCATGCACATTTAGGGCATTCCAATACACTGAGGGCTCACAGCAGAGAAAAGGGTGAAAAAAGATAGATAGATAGATCTAACCTCTTATTTATTTAAACAAAAATGTAGTTCTTCTGAATTGTAGTTTAGTTATTCTCCTTTCCACTTCAGTGAAGGTGATGCACCAGCCAAAAACATATATCTGAAATGCAAAGTGTTGGCAGTGTGCTGAGTATTTAATTCATGATGCATTGTAATGTTTACAAGCCAAAATACCTTGGGGAGCTTTATAGTGTGGGACAAGGTTGGGAGGCATGTTCCTTTTTTTCATTAGCTTCTGTTTCTGAGTATAAATTCTATACTGATTACATGTCTACAGGATGGCATCTTTATTAAAAGTTAAGTCCTTGATAAACAAGACCTTATTCAGGTATGAGATGCATTCATGGACACAATGAGAGGATGGAAGTATTAACATCCTGCAGCTGATGGTGTCTTAATATCAAAAAGTTCCACATGGAATAACAGGGCCTATGATAAATTGTCCTTTATCATTATAGGCAGTCCCCAAGTTATGAACAAGATAGGTTCTGCAGTTTGTTCTTAAGTTGAATTTGTATGTGAGCCAGAACATATACATTTTAATTGTAACTCCAGCCGTGTGTGTGTGCGTGTGTGTGTGTGTATATATATATATATATATATATATATATATATAGAGAGAGAGAGAGAGAGAGAGAGAGAGAGAGAGAGCTTTGGATAGCATAGGGAAGGGATATCACTCTTGTGGTGTTTGTTTTGCTGTCTGTGCTCTTGTTCAGAAAATTTCACCTCATTGTCCTTGTAATCACTGGATTTTTGGAAAATTGGTGGAAACAAGGATTTTGTAGACTTAGGAGACAGCATGGTGCAGTGGTGCAAATGCTGGATTGTGGGCCTATATATAGTTTATGACCTACAAAGACTTAAATGGTTCAGGTCCTGCCTATCTTTGGGACCGTATCTCCCCCTATGAACCAGTGCGGGCTCTAAGATCCACTGGAGAAGCCCTTCTCTTGCTCCCACCACCGTCATAAGCATGGTTGGTAGGGATGAGGGAGAGGGCCTTCTCGGTGCTGGCCTCCTACTTTAGAACTTCCCCTCCAAGGGAAATTAGTCAAGCCTCTACTTTGTCCTCCTTTCGCAGGGATTTGAAAATGTTTCAGCTTGCATTTGAGAATGACTAGTCCCTAGTTGTAAATGGTCCGTCCCTTGGTTCCCTGATAATATTTTGTTCTTTGCATTTCATCTAATATCCTGATCCTATGGTACACTGCTTGCACCTTTCCATGGCTGATTCTTTTCAAGCCTTGCCACACCCATTGTACTACTGTTAAATGCTTTTTGTTGAGTATTGTTTTGATTGAGTTTTAACACTGCTGCTTTATAGTCTTATGTTTTATTGAATTGTACTTTTATCTGGATTGTTATATTTAACTATGTTTTTATTTTATTATGCTTTTGCTTTGATGGATTGTTTTGTATTTGTGTCTGTGGACATTTTGTTCCATATGTAAGCTGCCCTAAGTCCCTTTGGGGAGATGGTGGCAAGGTATAAGATACACACACACACACACACACACACACACACACACACACAGAGCATAGGGAATGGGTAACACCCCTTTGGTGTTTGTTTTGCTGTCTGTGCCCTTGTTCAGAAGATTTCACCTCATGTTCTGTCCCTGTGATCATTGGATTTTGAAAAAATTGTGGAAACAAGGATTGTTGAGAAAGTTTCAATGGAGACACCTTTTCCTCATGATAACTTTTCCTGGAGTGAATGTCCCTTCCAAGGTGTAGAATCCTCTCACTGCCTGTTGACTCATCCGCGTTCTTAACTATTTGTTGCTTGTAAGTCAGATATTTGTAACTTGGAGGTTGCCTGCCTGTGTATGAATGAGTTTCAGTACACATAAATCCATGAGTATATGTTAGTAATATAGATATAATAACATTTTGCCATGCAATTCAGCTCCAAACTATTAGAGATTGTAGCCTTTATTCAAACAAGTTGCTGGCTTGCCTGTCTCTCTTCCAGCATCAATTAATCTGCAGTTAGTCTGAGTTATTCATCCTCCTTTTTGTAGTCTGCAAGTATCTCTCCTCTATTTTTGAAGAGCACATGCCACAGAATTACTCAACATGAGATGTTATGAAAACTATAAGTAAATGTACATCATATGTTTTTACCAAGAAGGCTTCCCACCTCATCACATAGCGTTAAATTTGGTGGCATGTGGTGATTTAACCCCGGTCACCCACAGAGCCAGTCGGCTCCCATCACATGATGCTGTGCTGGCTCCATGGGCAACAAGGGAGGGCTCCCATGTTGTTCTTTGCAATTAATGGGAGGAAGTTGTGTGCACCACGTGTGCTCATGCTTCCCCTCCTCTGATTGCCCTTGGCTGGAGCTGGGCAATGAGGGCCATGGGGTGCTGGATTACCCATGCCCATCTATGAAGAGCCCTTCCATCTACACATATATAACTGCCTGGATGGAGAATTACTCGATTATATTCATAAAATCCTTTGCACTCCTTCACCCAGGACAAATTATTCAGTCAAAGATGTGATCAACAATCTTTCTTGTCTTCTAATGGGTGGAATTGTGAAAGCTATGAGGTCTAGGAAGGTTAGATGCAACCTTTACTTTATAATTGTGTTTATACACATTCTAAATCTTACTCCCTAATAGCTTTGCAAATAGATCTGTTTTATGGTTTTAAGTGAAGTCTGAAAAACAAGAGTCTGGAGCTAAAACTGTCATTCTCAAATGTGACCAAGGTCTGATTTGACTTCACATCATCCTATAGTCACACTTGGTTGCATCATAAGGTGACATTAATATCTGGGTACCATGATTCCTAATTTTGATTTCATTAAAGTGTTGAAATTAGAAAGGGAAGAAAACCCAGCTGAGAACAGTGGAGGGGCAGCTTTTTAAACATGTTTTTGAAAGTGTTGTGGACCTTTTAACCAGAAATAAAATCAGCACAGCTATTATGGATGATCCAAAGTCCTTGGAACTTTTCCAGTATGTAAGTGAACAATGGAGTCCCTTCATATATGAAGGTTTGTGAGTACGCCAAAGTCCTTGGGGCTCAATTTGACCCACTGAATTGGGAATAAAGGTGTGTTTGATTTGAAATGCATTTGCAAAACGTATTTGCATTGGTTTTTAGATGCTTCTTTCTATTACTTGTGAGCTGAGCTATGACTCAAAATGCTTGGAATAGAATATACTGCACAGAGATTCTCTTGTGGATATTGTATACATTCTTTGGGAATAATGCATGAAGAAATCATTTGTATGATTCACACATGAAAAAGAAAGCTGAAAAGGTCAAATTGGAAAAAAAAATCAATTTGCCAAATCAATCCAGGACATCAATAAGTTTAATTACTGAACCAAATCAGCTGGGCTTACTGTACAGTGAATATGTTGAAAACCTAGGATAAACATTTTAAAATTACGTTTCTTTTTATATATAGGAGTGATGTGAGTGTAAATATTTTCTTCCAGACAAGATAGGTAAGAAAATATAAATACTAAATTATCAGTCTGTTCAAGTATTTTTCCCTTATGGTATGATAATGTTTTCTTCCAGAAATAAATGTTTTAAATATGGATTATGCAAAGGTAAAGGTAAAGGTAGTCCCCTGACATTAAGTCCAGTCATGTCTGACTCTGGGGTGTGGTGCTCATCTCCATTTCTAAGCCGAAGAGCCAGCGTTGTCCGTAGACACCTCCAAGGTCATGTGGCCGGCATGACTGCATGGAGCGCCGTTACCTTCCCGCCGGAGCGGTACCTATTGATCTACTCACATTTGCATGTTTTCGAACTGCTAGGTTGGCAGAAGCTAGGGCTGACAGCGGAAGCTCACGCCGCTCCCCGGAATCGAACCTGCGACCTTTCGATCAACAAGCTCAGCAGCTCAGTGCTTTAACCCACTGAGCCACCGGGGGCTCTGGATTATGCAAAGACAGTACACATATTTTTGTCATTAATTTTAACTATTCTTGACTTCACCTGATGGAAAATAAGGATTGATTACAGTATACATCTAATTTTAATGATTTAAGTGTCATATGTATATCATGAATGCATCCCATTGAATTCAATGAGAATTGTACCCAAGTAAATATTTAGATAGAATTACAATTGCCGTATATCCCAACCTCCAAGAAAACTCACATACTGCAAGAGTGTGTTATGAAGTATTTTCCATATGATTAATAGCTGCATGCAGCAGAGGATTCAAAATTTCCCCCATGTGATGTGGAAGGCAGTGATGAGGGCGATGAGGGGTGTGAGACAACAGTTTCCCCCACTGCCCCATGGATTTGCCATGCTGTCTGGTTAATTCCCCCACTCTCACTTGCATTAGGGGCCTCAATGTGATGACGTCCTAAGTGAAATTTCTTACTAATTAATTTTGCTTGCTATTTAAGGATCATCTTCAAAAAGGGCAGACAATGTTGCTAGATAATAAGCAACACCAAAATAGTCCATTTAAATAAATGCACACCTTTCTGTCACAGGTTCTAATGTATTGTACACAGGGACATGATGCAGCAACTTGGATTGAAGCCAGAGGCACCCAAGCCTTCTTTAAATAAACACCCAACAACCCTGTGGTATGCTACCTTGAATTTTCTGGAGAAAAGTAGAATAGAAGCCTAATTGATGCGTGAATTTTTCATAACAGTGATTGCAACTGAAATGCCATTCAACATGTATACATATCATGTTTCATTTTGTAATTTATTGTAACAGATAAAAACAGATGCACAAAAATCAGTTATCTACTATGATTATAGCCCCTGGTGGCTCAGTGGGTTAAACTGCTGAGCTACTGAACTTGCTGACCAAAAGGTTGGTGGTTCAAATCCATAGGACGGAGGTGAGCTTCTGCTGGTAGCTCCAGCTTCTGCCAACTTAGCTGTTCGAAAACATGAAAATGTGTGTAGACCAATAGGTATCGCTTCTGAGGGAAGGTAATGGCGCTCCATGCAGTCATGCTGGCAACATGATCTTGGCGATGTCTTCGTACAATGCAGGCTCTTCAGCTTAGAAATGGAGATGAGCACCACCTCCCAGAGTTGGACACTACTAGACTTAATGTCAGGGGAAACCTTTACCTTTACTACTGTGATTATAAGGATTACACACATACACACACACACACACACACACACACACACATATGATGCAACCCATGATTCACCTGATCTTTAATCAATTCATTCAGAAGTGAGTAAAAGTCACTGGGTCCTAAATGTAGCATTCATTTATAAACAAATAACTTTATCTGAGAAACCATTTGACTGATGCTATTCGCATTCAGTCAAACTGGCCAAATTTCTTAAAATGAATCTCAACAAATGCTGAAGTGCCTATTAACTGTAAGGCATTTCATCATCACAGAATTTTAATGGCCGTAAATTGTACAGAAACAGTTTTGGCCAGGGCTTATTCCTAATAAACACTTAATCAGTGGTTGAGAGATGAGAAGAAAGGTGATTAGTGCCATCAGTGACTGATGCTGGGAGACAGCCTATGTCATAAATTATGGGCTTGATAGTAGTTTAGGAAGGCAATTTTCTTCTCATATCTTTTGAAGGATGACATGTAGTTTCATAAACATTCAGGTCTGTAGGTCTAACCTCTTTAAGATCCTGCAATTGCATCTTGAGGACTATATCAAGGCAAAAGATAGATGAAGGGAAAATTATGGTACGATGCGGCATGTGTTGCTCCTGAAGTGAACTGAGAATACACAGGATCATTGATTGATGACTTCTGAATCATGGTCCGAACACTGAACTCATAATGAAGCAATTATAATTAGGTCATAAGTGTTACCAAAATGCTAGTTTAAGTGCTGGCATAGTGATCTGCTGTCAAGGTGACTGGAGAAGCAAATTGATGACAGTTTCATTATTTAGTTTACTTGGTCTTTTCTTGGTGTCTGTAATCTAGTTTGGTTTTTTTTTTTTTTTGCTTCCTTGTTGCCTATAAGGGATACTATCCTTTTCTTCAAGAAGTAACTCATTATATGGAAAGGTGCATCCATGGGGATCTAACTCCAATAATTGAAGCACGCTTATACATACATATGAGAGCCCTCTTTTAATGGCCCTTATAGTCAATGTCAGCTTCTTTTTTAGTTTATCGCCTTTCCTATACTAAGATGGATTTTTGGAACAATAAACTTAAGGTTATTGTGGAGTTCTTTTTACCTTACAAGAACACTCAGAATAATTTCTCCTGTTTCAACCAGCAGCTCATAGTGAACTATCCCTGCTTTACTATGCTTAATATACCAAATATTGCTATGCTGTGTAGGATTGAAATATCAGCCCTACCTTCCCAAGTGAAACACTATACCTAAATTGAACAGAAAGGCAAGCAGACAACAAACAATACATTTGGCCAAAGGATCAAAGAATGTACAGCACTGCTTTCAGTCCAACCTACTCACAGCACTAGTCAAGACAGACAAAGTTTAATCCTAGCTTCAGTAGTTCATTGAACTTCAGAATTACTGAGAAAATGGCAAAGTGCACATGAGCAATATATAATGCATACAGGTAACCCTTATCCGAAGTTGATATGACCAGTACAGAATATACTCAAAATACTTTTTGTTGTTTAAGAGGATGTTCTCATGGTCTACCACTGTATATAACTTCTGGTTGTTGCCCTTGGCATATAATATTGCAATTATAGAATTTATACTATAACAAAAATGGTAGAGCTCATCACAAAAAAATAGGCCATGGGGAGATATCAGTTATTGTCAAAGTGACATTTATCAGGTTCACAAAAACAGATCAGCATAAAGTTAAATTCTAAATTCTTGCCTTATGCCAACACCTCCACTTACACCTAGAGATCTCTCATCCAGAATTCTCTCATACTTTGTGAAGTAATTTGGCAACATCTAGAAGGTATTTTGCAGATTAACTTGATGGAAGTTATCTATTTTCAAGTGGAGATTAAAAGGTTGATAAGTTCCTATTAATGTAGGTTGAATATCCCTTATCTGAAATTCTGAAATCTAAAATACTCCAAAATTGACCACATCGGTGGCTGAGATAGTGATTCCTTGGCTTTCTGATAGTTCAGAGCACACAAACTTTAAATATTGTGCATAACATTATCTTCATGCTATGTGCATAATGAATATATGAAGCATTAATGAAACTCATGTTTGAATTTGAGTTCCTTTCTCAAGATATCTCATGATGTATACAGAAGTATTCCTAAATACAAATAAAATAAAATCCAAAATATTGAACACCTCTGGTCCTATGTATTTCAGATAAGGGATACTCAACCTATATTGAGCTATATGAGCAGTTATTTAGGAAAATTGGATAACAATGCTCTTTTCATCCAATTCAATAATGTATAGTTTAGATATGCTTTATAAAACCCATATCTTGGTTTGTATCTTTATGATAAACCCAGAACTCAAGTTTGGCCCAGAAGTTGGACTTAAACTTGACATTAAAACACTTATGTACTTAAACCAAAGTGCCCTGGAAATGTAGGGATCTGCAGTTGTCATTTTTTAGCCTTTCCTTCAGCACCTTGGGAACTCCTTGGATGGGATAATCTCAGGCTGAAAAAGTGGGTTTTCAGGACCATATTTTGACAATTGTAAACATGAATTCTCAACAATTACAATATCATAAATCCATCTTATATGCATGTAATTGCTGACCAGGATGCCAGTCCACAATTGTTGTGTGCCTGTCACAGTTTTCTTTTTAAAGGTATTCAAATGATATTTTTTATTATTATTTTCAATCCATGGTTGGTTCAAACCATAGTTCCAGAGCCCATGGATTGAATCAACCTTGGAGGGTTCACTGTATATCTCTTTCTAGATCCCCCTTTTCTGTTCATTCTGCTTGCTAGATCCATGTCTTCTTGATATGTTTTTGTCCCAAAACTGAATACATACCTGTCTGTGTCTCTCATCTGTAGATCTCAGCAACTTGATATCACTTTGTGGGATAGCTGACCTCATGGCCTTTCAGTTGTGTTTGAAGGAAACCATTATTTAGGGAGAGGGGTCATAGAGAAAAATAAATACAAATTATAAATCCTCATATGTGATCCTTTCTTTCAGAAGTCTCTATTAATTGATCAATAGCCAACCCATATGCAGTGCAAATTCATCAGGTGTATATCAGTGGATTTTACCTCATTCCTAAAGTTTCATGTTTCCTACAAAAGATAGTTTCAGTCTTTTGATCGGAATGTGAACCCCATTAAAATTTCATAATTAACCTTTATATACTGATGTTCCTTATTTAATTTATGCAACTAAATATGTCCCTTGAGGTCCAATTAAGCCTAAGAGGGCACAATTAAGCTTAGATAACTCTGAAAACATGTTGTTAAAAGAAGTTTCAATAGCAATCAAACACTTTTAGATCCATAATGAATTGTCAATGAGATGCAATTACATAAAGGTGAAAGTTTTGCTTTGTTTACTCAGAATGGTTTCCTGACACTTAGGCTTCTCCTTTTCTTTAGGGTATAAAGTTGTCATTCATAGATATTTGTTTATGGAAAGACTTGAACATAAAAATAGATAGATTCAATACTTGAGGCTTTACAGAAATAGCAACCAAAGTCCCTTTGAGACTTGCTTGCACATCTGCATACAAACTTGTATTTCTTATTTTTAGCATGGGATTTGGAACATAAGAAGTCCTCGTGGATCACATCAAAGTCTACTTTCTCCAGAACACTATGTCCAAAGAAAGAGAACCTGCTTAGCAGTAGCATATGTTATTGAATCATTACTATGATTCAATAACAAAAGCTGTTCGTCCCATCTCAACTAAGAACTCATTGAGTGGCCTTAGGCTAGCAAACTTTATTATTATTATTATTATTATTATTATTATTACTTTATTTGTACCCCGCTAGCATCTCCCAAGGGATTCAATGCGGCTTACACAGGCCGAAGCCCAAAACACAATACAACAATACAATACCTAAAGCAAATTAAAAACAGTTAAGCAGGAGAACAATAACAGTAACAATACAACAAGACACTATTAAAACTGGGACGGCCGGACAAACTTTCACAGCAATTGTTTTCCCTCTGTAATATGGAGGGATGAACGTTCATTGTTGCAATGCTTTGAGACAATCTAAGAGACTTAGAAAACTCTGTTACATTTATCACTAGAATCAGCATCGTGTATTTATCCATTGCTAATCAATATCAATAATGAACCAGAATTCTATTTATTAGGTATAACAGGTTTGGATCTACCATTAAATTCTAATTATGACATTTTATTTACATACTTGATAACAGCCGCCAGAATTAGCTATGCCAAACATTGGAAGCAAAAGGAAATACCAGACATAGATGAATGGATAATGAAAGTGAAAAAGATCAAAGAAACGGACAAACTAACTTTTTTTTAAAGAAAAAAATGGGAAATCTGATAAAATACACAGACTGGTCCAATATGAAAGAATGAGAAAATAAAAGAAACAAAAGACATTACTTTCAATGAAGAAACAAGAAGAGCCGATCTTTTTTTGTTTACACAATTGTGAAGAATTTCTACCCTCAAATATAGAATATTTTAGTATAGATAAAGACAAAGCTGCAAAGGGCTAGATGGAAGTCACCAGGGCTTTTTATAAGTATGTTTTATCTTCTCCATTCTTTTTTTTTTTTTACATATTTCCTTTTATCCATTTCCTACTATCCTATCTCATTATTTGTTCTTCCACTTTACATGTATAAGAAAAATACCCTTTTCCTGCTTTTTCCCTTGTTTCTCCTATTACTCTTAATAAAAATATTGTTATATAAAAAATCTATAATGAAAGAGAGTCAGTTTTGTAATAGTTTGAGTGTTGGGCAATGACTCTGGTGACCAGGGCATGGATTTTTGCTGAGCCATGGAAACTTACTGGGTATCTTTGGGCAAGTCACATTCTGTCAGAAAACTCTGTGATAGGTTTGCTTTAGAACCAACAGAAGTCTTAAACAGTGCAAATAAAAATAAACATGTGTAGTGAATATCTGCAGTTAGGCCTATAACACATACAAATTTTGTACATAGATGTCCCCTTTTATGAAGAAAATGCATTGATTTTCTTTGTACAGACAGTGCACTTTGAATTCTCTGGGCAAGCAGCCCTTGATGATAAGGCACTGCTAGAATAGGACTAACTTCATCAGATGGGCTAAATTTGGTGGTATATGCCAGTTCCTCTTCAGTTTTGCCACAGTTTTGCCATGCTATCACTCCATCCTCTATGATGCTGAGTCTTTTTGGTCATAGACTTTCCTTCCTGTTCTTTGATCACCAGCTTTTTTATGGTGCTGTAAAATACCTCTCTACTTAAGTGGTGCCTAATTTCTCTACTCACAGCTCACAGCTGTTTTCGAACTGCTTAGGTGGACAGTAAGTTAGGCTGAAGGTCGGGTACTTACCTCAACCCAGGCTCGAACTGCCAACCTTTCGGTTGGGAAAGATCTATTGCTGCTGGTGATTAAACAGCTGTGCTAAAGCTCGTCCCTTGTTTAGGGCCCCCTCATGCAACATAGCACCATAATTACACTTTAACTGCCACGGCAACATCATATGGGATCCTGAGATTTGCCGTTTAGGGAGGGATACTTAAAATTCTTACCAAGAGAGTTCCAGTGCTTCTGTAAACCGTATCCTTCAAGTTTCTACACAATAGAACTATAGCAACTAAAGTGGAATCATGTAGTATTATTAATTGTATGAAAGGGCCCTGAATCTCTATATAGTGAAGCTGTTAATATATTACTGTTACAACAGAGGTTTGATGAGTAGGCTCAAGCATAATGAAAAAGCCCAAGCAAATGTCCTTTCAAGCATAAAAGTTTAAGAACTATATAGTGCACTAAAGCCAAATTCAATGCATAACTCTTTTTGTGTTATTTATTTCCGAACACTGCTTCCTTAATGAGGTTTATGCTGTCAGTTTTTTTGAGTGTTTTCATTATCCTTCTTCATCCTGTTTTGATAGTTGACCTACAAAGTTTCTGGATATCCCAGCAGCCATCTTTGTTTGAAGCACAGCATATGGTGTGCTTCAGTCAATGTGCCAAATGCCCTAAGAGTAATTTTATCATTGAATGAAAGAGTCAATGTGGCTGCAAACGGCTGTGCATAGAAAAGCTGTCAAGACAGAATGGACAGTTTGAGTGTACACCATGCAGGTGACTTTGAAAAAGAAATTGGTATTCTCAGTCCTAAGCTGCATATGAATCTCCTAGTGAGCGATCCCTTGTCTTGGGACTGGTGAACTCCAGTCTGCTCTGGAGTTCAGGAGAAGGAAGCAAATTGTTTTCTGCCAGCAGACAAAATGATGAATAGAAGTTTTCAGGAGAGTATTAAGAAGGGAAACAGAAATCAGTCTTTTCTTTGCTAGAACTTAGCCCTACAGCAATTGAACGGCCAGTGAATGGCTCTGAAAAAGTACAGGCAGCCATTTCCTTACCAGTAAAAAGATCAAGCAAAAACCTGTAAACAGATCTAGAGCCTTTCTGAATGTAGTTTAGCATTGGTTTTATAACTACAACATTTAGTGTTAGAACAGTGGATAAGAGAGCCTGCGTGGTATAGTGCAAGACAGTGGTTCAGATTCCTGACTATAGTGACCAATTGGCAAGGTATACACTTTCAGCTTTAAAGAAAGTCACTGGTAAATCTGAACAAAACCTGCCAAGAAAGGCATGCTTTAGAATCACCATAAGTAAAAAATGACTTGAAGGCAAATGGCAATAGATAAAACCATGCTATGAGCCATGCTAAACCACTTTGAGTCCCCCTAGGGGTGAGAAAAGCAGTATATAAATACTGTAAATAATAAATTGTAAATAATAATAATAATAATGAATAAGATACAGATGTGTAAATATCAGCATGTTAATTAACAGTGAGAATGAAACACATTCCTTGTTAGCTTACCAAGGAGGAATTAGTGTTAGGATAAGAAAAGGAATTTAAATCATCCCCTTTGCTCAGCAAGTAGGAGAATTTGAGTGTGGATTTGCAGGAAAGGGTATAAACAGATGTATAAACAGGAACACTTCTAAATATACAAGGCACTGTGATGTGCAAAACCTGTGTCTTATCGAAACACGTTTCTTATCATTCAACTGCATCTGCCATTTTCAATGTGTAAATATTTTTCTCTGCTCATGCAAACCTTGTAATTACATCCCTGGTTGCCTGTTAGCTCCCTCAGCAAATGCTGATGTTGAATACAAAAGGACAGCAGTCATTGGAGCAATAAGGGAAAACATAGGTAGAAATGACTCTTTTTACAACTGGTTAACCTGGTTAGATTCTTGGAATCAAATTATTTGAAGAAGCAGGATTTACAGATCTCAGGGCCTGGCCAATCTCTTCAGAGCTTCAGAATGAGAGTTTAGCCTCACTGGATGGTCAGCTTTATCTGGCCTGCTCCTCTATTGCCACAGCAGCTGACTTGGGAGCTTTGGGGAGCTCTTGACCATTGCAGGACAAGTCCTAAGTTATGAGTATGCCTTCTCCTGGAATTTTTCTGGATCTAAATCCACTTCAGGCCATTTGATCACATGCAAAGTGTTTGTCTAAGGCTGTAGACCCATTGTCCTCAATCTTTGGTCTTCCAAGTGTTTTGGATTTCAGTTTGTATAATTTTGGGGACTTTTGGGAGTTGAAATCCTAAACATGTAGAAGCCCAAAGATTGGAAACCATTGCTCTAGCGTCTAAACCATAAGCTTATGCTAAAGCCACTTGGCTCATGCAGTCTTAAGAGTCTGGTGGAGGTCTGTGTTTCTCCTGACTCAAACTTATGAGAGTACTGCAATGTTTGTATCTTGGACAAGGCATTGGAATGTTTGGGTTGGCCTTACGTCCTAAGATCCTGAAGTTCAAGCCTTGGTTTACTACAATGCCGCTTTCAGCATAAGCTTATTTTATATGCTAAATATATAGTAAAGTCTTCAATATTTTAAAATAAAGCTTTTAAAAAACGGAATACATTGTTGATCTTTGGGGTTTGAACTATAACTATTTGAGTAAAAAATCCAAATCTGGAAGCAACTGTAGTGGTACAGAAATAAATGTAAGTTTTAGATAGATAAATAAAAGGGAAGGTTAAGGAATAAATTGTCTTTTTCCTTCACTTTCCAACTTATTTTGTTTACAATAGATCCTGTTGCAGAACTAGTGTTCCATTATATATCATCCCAATATTTATTTGGACAGCAATTAGCTTTTCCTATTTTTATTCATATTTAATGCCTACTGATATAAAAAAGAATAGGCGCCTAAATGAATCCCTTTTATAAGAATAAATGATATATGTATTGGGACTGAACTTTTTCTCTGCTTGCGGGTAGGAATTAGAAAGCAGAAATTAACTTCTCTGGCAAGTAAAAATGTCTAAGAAGACCTTTGTACTGCAAAACCATATAAATGCAGAATACATAAAAATCAATGTCAAATGCTTTTTTGAAAGTTCCAGAATATTTTTCATGTCTGGATGTGTAATATCCATATCAATACCAGAGAAAACTGAAATTAATCAGAAATATAGCTTCTTTGAAGCACTTAATGGAATCTTTTAAATGTAAAATCTATTTTCATTTATAACTTCTGGCCAGAATGGGGTGGGCGTCAGAGTTTGGAGAAAAGCGGTATGTACAGCAATGTAAATGGAGTCATAATCTCCACCATTTCTGTGACTGTTTAGGAAATATGCCAAATCTGCAAAGTGCTGCTCTTTATCATGGCTGTAGGATTTCCAGGAAGTTTAAAAGTGCCAAACACAGGTGTTAAGAAATGTATAAAATTCACTTTGCAAATCTTGTCATTCTAAATGTATGCAGTTATGATAGTATTGAAATTGTCCCCCATCCTTATTATATTTCTCTGTACCTCATGTAGTAAAATAGGGGAAACTGTGAGGAGCCATTTTCTTCAGTTGCTTCAAATAGATATATTTGATTTATTACTACTTTATAAAAAAATTATTCTGGAGACATCATTCAAAAAATTTTATTCTGGAAAAACTTATTTGAAATCTTTTTCTGTACTCCTGATCAAATGAATTTTAAAATAACCTTATTGATTATATTATTCAAATGTGCAACAATCCATGGTGGTAAACTAAAACACATGTTGTTCAGTAAAGTATGATGGTCCATTATAAATGAAAACCTCAATTGTGCAAGCACCACCCTTTATGCCATTAAAATGCCACCAGTATACAAAGGTTGTAAGTTCAAAAAAATTCTCTGTGTGTGTGTGCATGTGGTCTTTTTTGGGGGGGGGGGGGGAGTTTGATTTGAATGGGGAATTCTTCCCCTTCCAAGTTTCAGGCCAGTGAGGTTCTGGAAAGCTGTTGACAGGAGGAAGAAAGAAATGGCTCTCTCTGTGTTAGTGAGGTTGAGGAAAAGAGACCAGAGTGGCCAGAATCCTGAGCAGAAAGCAATTGTTGCAGGCATTGAAGTTATGCTTTTTCACAGCATTAAATTCTATATAATTTTGACTTTGAATCATTGGCTATCTCATAGCAGAACCCTGGTGGACAGACAAAGATGTGGAGAGATTAGGGCTGTGTGTTCAATGAAAAAAATATTTCAAAGGTCATTACAAAATTAGGAGGCGCCAGTGTTTCATTTCTAAAGTGTTGTAAGTGAATATTTCATTACTATAATGAGAGCAACGAAAATTTGTTACTTTTTCGTTATCACAATTACACAAGTAGGGAAGTTTCAGGGTCACCTTTCTCCCTCATTTGTACAGCTACTGGGGTGAAACTTGCTGCAATGATAGAACATATTCACCACTGTTAGCTCATTAAGTCTCAGAATGTTTCACTTAGCCATGGAGTTTTGGAGAAATTTCAGTTTTTAAAAAAACACATTTAAAAAAACCTATAAAAGGTATCTCCTTGAATGTTCTATACAATTACACAAGATAACAGGCGATATTTTTCCTCCTCCAACTTTCAGAAATATTCATACATCTACTGATTTTATGGAATGTTTTAAAATTTGGACAAAAACATTTTTTTTTAAAAAGCCAAAACAGCTATCTCATTAAATATCTCTCATCTTAACCAATAGAACTTCCATTTAGGTATTTCTTCCCAGCCCAGCTCAGAGATTTACTTAATCAAAGTATCAGGCAGTTCTCCTCTTTGCAGATTCAACAATTATTTTTGAACTCTGGCTGGCTGCTGCCATGGAGGGAGAAATCTCTTCCCTATCCTGACTGGGGCTTTCTGATGTTGAGCAGAATTCTGGGAAATGTAGTTTGGGGCAGGGCCTTTTGCATTCTCTCGCATAGGGCTCCTTGCCTTCCCAAACTACATTTCCCAGAATTCTGTGCTTTCTCAATCTCTTTCCCAGTAAACTCTGCTTTCTCCCTGCTGCTTCCCTCTCCTCACAGTGAGAGACAATTAATTTAAAAAGGAAAGGCAAAATTTTGTCTTTGTTTTCCTTCCTTGCACTGAAAATGAAACTGATTTTGGGAGGCTTTCAAGATTTATAAAATCCAAACAAAAATATTAGGTAAGTTTTGATTGTTACATTTTTGGCACAGGCCAAAGGTATGAATTTAACAAATTTGATACAATTTACCATGACTAATGAAAACTTACACATCCCTAGTATATATATTGGAAGCAATGTTCAGAAAGGATTGGGAAAAGGTTATAGAACATGCTTTTCACATGTTGAGAAACTGTGACATGAAGAACCCTAAACTTACAAGACTGTTTTACAGTTGAGGAATTCTTCTACATAAAATTTCCGCATAATAATAATGCACATAAACAGAAATATTGTTTTCTGTGGAGGAATATCCAGCAAAGAAACAGTGATAATTAGGGACTTATTCAGTATAAAGTCTGGGAAGCCCCTGGTGGTACAGTGGGTTAAAGTGACAGGTTGGAGGTTCAAATTTGGGGGGAATGCAGATGAGCTCCCTCTGTCAGCTCCAGCTCCCCATGTGAGGACATGAGAGGAGCCTCCCACAAGGATGGTAAAAACATCAAAAACACCTGGGTGTCCCCTGGGCAATGTCCTTGCAGACCACCAATTCTCTCAAACCAGAAGTGACTTGCAGTTTCTCAAGTCACTCCTGACACAAAAAAAAAAAAGAGTACAAAATTCACAAGTTATTGATTTAGATAGAAAACACACAAGAAACAACTTTTTCTGTGCAGAAAATATTTTTAGGCTCTCTCTCTCTCTCTCTCTCTCTCTATTTTCATTCTATACAGAAAAAGTTTTTTCCTGCTCAGAAATTTTTCCTGTGCAAAACAACTACTTGCAGAATGTCAACCACTTTACACAGAATGTGTCCTAAATTGCTAATAGAATTTGAAGATGGCATGGTTTCAAAGACTTTCTCAGAGTGGGAAGAAAATTGCTGAAATTATATATTGCCTGCTTTGAGAAGGAAATTAATAAAGAATTACACCCCTAATTGAGAAGGTGAAAAGAGGGCAGATTTGCTCACAATCTCCCTTCTGCCACCTCTGCTAAAAGGGAAGAGTATTTGTAAATGACAAGTAAAAAAGTAATATGGTGATTCTGTTTGAATAAGTGACTATTGCTAACATATTACTTGTTTTTTTTTTTTAAAAAATCATGTTTTAGGTTTTTATTTCAACTAATTTTCCTCCTGACAAATTGCCTCAAACTTCTACCCCTTTGAAAAATTAATATTTTCCTTGTTTGTGAATCCATGACAGCTTTCTTTCTAAGACAACCTGCGGACCTATGGCAACTAAATAGAAGCATATCTCTTTGTCAGGGGATATCTAGCTACATTTATGATTTCAAATGTCTGCAGTCTTGCTACATTTTTATTATTATTTATTTAGTAAGTTGGAGTTCCACAAAGCCCATGAAGCTCAATTGCTTTTCTGCCTATAGGCATGTGGAAGCATTTCTCCCCTCCCAATGGCTTGTTCTTTTGATGCCATTGAGGGAGATAAGCCTGAAACTGCCATCTGTTCAGGTTTGCTTGTATTCTCCTAAGCAGGGTACCTGAGATTAAAATATTGATAAACTCAGGAAAGAAATCTCAGCTGCACAGTGCCTGTAATACTAGTGCCTATTGTACTCTCTTTAAAACAGCAGAGATAAACTTTCTTTCTTTCCCTGGAGGAAATTCACAAGCATTTTGTTGAATCCAAACTTAAGCTTGGAAATGTTTTTTTTAGCTGAGGGGACAACTACCAGAATTTCCCAGCTTTTTTTTTGGGGGGGGGGGAGGGGAAGGAGCAATGTCTTTCTGATTCTCCCAGTTAGTGGCTGTGTTGTTGTCTACATACATAATGTGTCCAATCTCCACTATAGATGTAGTAGTCATCCTTACTCCTGACAGTTTCAAGTCAATAGAATTTGATTTACTTACTGTTGATTTCAGTGGATCATGTTTTCCCTATGACTAAGTTGTTTTTCACATGTTACAGTTACAGCACTTCAATATCATTTCAATTGCTATGGCTGTATCTTATAGAATACTGGGATTTGTAGTTTTGTGAGGTATTTAAGTTGCATGTCAGAGATTTTGCATAAAATTGCCAAATCCAGGTTTAGTAGAATGCTGTTATGGTAGGAGGGGAAGTTAGGTTACAAGGCATATAGCTCTTGCAGGGAATTTTTGCAGGGGAAGTTGGTATCACTGCCATGTAGTGGGAAGCCAGCGGAAGTGAACAAGCAGTGCCTGTTGTCAGTAGCTCATCAACAGGCAGGTTGGAGATGAGTGTCCTCATTCCATTTCACTCCAAGTGCGAAGTTTATGCTGTAATACACTACTGAAATGCTAAGGGCATGAATGTCGCAGTCATTCACCGTGAAATCATTTTAGTTTATGGAAAGGACATAATGTCAAGACAGCATGTGACAAAATAGGTATGGAATATATTGTGAGACCATGAAGAAGCTTCGCAGAACATCCAAAACAAACGTCGTGGAATGCGGACGGCAGGAGTCTGTCTCCTTCATGACAATGCGTGTCTGCATACCACTTGTGCAATACAAGACTTGTTGACTTCATTTGACTGAGGTGTTTTAACACACCCCTCTCATAGCCCTGATCTTGCACCCAATGACTATCATCTGTTTTTTGGTTTTTTTTTGTTGTGTCAGGAGCAACCACTCCTGTTGTGAGAGAATTGACCATTTGCAAGGAGTTTGCCCAGGGGACGCCTGGATGATTTTTGATGTTTTATCATCCTTGTGAGAGGCCTCTCTCATGTCCCCGCATGAGGAGCTGGAGCTAATAGAGGGAGCTCATCCGCCTCTCCCTGGATTCAAACCTGTGACCTGTCGGTCTTCAGTCCTGCCGGCACAGTGCTTTAACCCACTGCATCATCTGTTCATTAAATTGAAGAAACACCTTGGTGGAGAACACTTTTCCAACGATGACGAGGTGAAAATCGAAATGACAAACTGGCAGAAAAAAGAGGAGGGAAACTTATATGACACAAGCATCAAAAATTTGCCCCATGGATGACAAAATGTATTGAACTTAATAGTGATTATGTGGAAAAATAATGCAATACTCATGCTACAATCCATGTAAGTTTTATTAAAATATATTCATTCTTTGTATTTTTTTAAAATCTTACTTTCCAGATAATCCTCATAGTTAAAATGGAATCAACAGGCAGTGTGTGAGAGTCCCAAGTTGGGTTGCAGCCCATTATTATTTCCCATGTGGAAAGCAACATTGCATGTATAGAAATATGCAATGTTGCTTTCCATGATTTCCTGAAAGAGATACATGCTACCTGGAAGATGATGTAGCTTAACCATCCAAGTGGCAAACACCTAAGTCCTGAAAAAGGAAGTGTTCTGACCATCTTTGCATGCTGGTAAGACAGATTTCCATGGGACAGTCTCCATAGGACTCCATTTTGCCAGCATACAGAGATCGTAAGAAAATGGGAGAAAATGAGGGTGGGATAAGTTTGACAGATGTAGGCCTGCACATACCAAATGAAGCCCATCGGGTATGAAAGAGATAGATCATTAATGCCACAGATTGTCTTGTTTTTATTGTTTTTGACAAGAAGAATCTACTTGAAATTTCTCAGCCCTGTAATGAGCTACCATACTACCATTGGCAGACTATCTTTGGTTGTAAAACCCCAAAGATAAGATTGAATCAGGCCTTCCCATTCTTCAGCTTTGTAGACAGCATGGTAGTTAGGATAAACAAAAAACTTTTTTTTTATTATTAGTTTTTATTCGGTTTTTTACATACATACATCACTTTACATAAATAGAAACAGAAGGAGTAAGAGAGAAAGTTAGATAAGAGGGGTAGGGTGGGGAGTGTAGGTGGGTGAATTGTGAAAGGGAGTATGGTAATAAGGTGGATAGAGGAAAGTAAAAAGGGGGGGCCAATAGGGTATATCGGCTAGGCAAAACAGAAACAAAAAACGGAAAACAATAAAAAAGAAAAAGAAAAAAGAAAAAAAACATCAACAATAATAAGAGGTGCACTTTGTGTGACTTCCCAAGATCTTCCACGAATATCTTGTTGTTTTGATCTGGTAAAAGCATTTTCACATTCTGCCGTTGACCTTCAGTGTCCCACTTTGGTTTATATGCAGGTCAAATCTATTATAGTTGGTATTTTCTCTGCTTTCATAAAGTCTATGAAACCTGTCCAGTCTGTTTTTTTATGTGTTCCGTTTATTCTTTGGGATAGACTATCCATTTGTATTATTTCATAGATTTTAATTAACCATTCTTCCCGATTCGGGATTTCTTTTTGCTTCCATTTTTTTGCTATCAGGATCCTGGCTGCTGTGCACAACAAAAATAATATTTTATCTTGGTTTTCATTTAATTTGATTTCGTTATTAATGCCAAGTAAGTACAGCTCGGGGCTTTGCGGATATTTCATGTTTATAATCTTTTGGGATGCTTGATGTATTTCTCCCCAATAGTTTTTTAGGTGTTTGCAAGCCCACCATTGGTGGAAGAACGTCCCGTTTTCCTTTCCGCACTTCCAACAGTTTTTAGCTATATTTTGGTTGAACTTAGCCAATTTTACAGGGGTGTAGTACCATCTAAAGTACATTTTGTACCAGTTCTCCCGAAGATCGCTGGCTATAGTGTACTTGATTTTCTTATTCCATACTTCCTCCCACTGATTTGTCATAATACTGTGCCCTATGTCTCTTGCCCACTGGACCTGGCAGTTCTTGACTTGTTCTTCTTCCGTTGCCCAGAGTAGAAGTTGTTTATAGAGGATTCTAATTAGTTTTTTATTCTTTTTCATTACTGTTTCCCAAAGTCCCTTATCCAGATCAAAGCCAAGTTTTTCATCCTCTTTGAAACATTGGAGTATTTGGTAGTATTTCAACCATGTTATTTTCTCATTTATTTTTTTAATTTCTTCTAGCGATTTGAGGGCTATTTTACCATCTTCTGACTTTTTTGTGATTTGTTGATATGTTAGTCTATGCTCTTCGTTTATTTCCCGCATTTGTTTCGCCTCTACCGGTGATAGCCACAATGGAGTTTTATTAAAGAGTCTAGGTTTGTATCTTTCCCATGTTTTAATCAGGGATGCTCTGATATAGTGATCACTAAATTTTTTC
Source organism: Anolis sagrei (assembly GCF_037176765.1). Taxonomy (NCBI): domain Eukaryota; kingdom Metazoa; phylum Chordata; class Lepidosauria; order Squamata; family Anolidae; genus Anolis; species Anolis sagrei. The sequence continues at coordinate 217,202,577 of NC_090021.1, read as the reverse complement.
TCTGTTTTCCTTTTGTCATACCATAAGTAGCTATGCCACCCCGCCCTCAGATCGCGTCCCTCTAAAGTTAATAGTGTATTATTTTCTAGGGTGGTCCATTCTTTGATAGCAACAAGGTTGCATGCTTCATAGTACGCTTTTAAATTGGGTAGTCCTAGGCCGCCCAAAAAACTTAAGTAGGAAACTAGAACACAAAACAGACCTTCCAAGTTAAAGAGCACCACATCTAGATAGGGTTGTGTGTAAAGATTGTTATATATGAGCCATGTTTTCATACTATTAGGGTGTGAAGGTGATTTTCTTCAGCAAACATTAAGGAAATAGGAAAGCTAAAGCAGAAGATGCTGGTCCTTCAGATGTCCTTTGCCCAAGCCATCCAAAACTTAATCAGTAATCATCAACCCACTCGACACTATGACCAGGGAAAATAAATAAACAAATGACAGAAACCACTGTAAATGTTGCTTTATATTTTGTGTGTGCATGTAGAGTTTTCATAGTAGAGTAAACACTCTATTAATTTTTTTAAAATAGAGCTATTGTGTATTGAAATTATATGTATTTTTATCTCTTTTAAATATGTGAGCTAGCACATTTCTTTATTTCTTTTGAGAGTGTTGCATGAAAAACTTCCAGGTGTTCAAAGTCACCTAACTTTCTTTATAAGTCAGATCCATAATGATAGCAGCTTTAATCAGGTGTGTGCAAAGCAGCACATCTGCATTGTACTTGTGGAGTGGAGGGGTCATTATTGAGTGGGTGGTAATACCACTACGAAGGAAAGTGACCATACTGAGCATAATTGGAAACAGCCAGCATTAGAAAGATGGCTTCTGGAGAGATATCTGCCTTGACCACTGTGGTAATAAATGGATTTACTTGGTCTTGGAACTTCCTGCTTCTTTACTTTGATTTCTCTGTACAACCTTCATTCAATACAATATCCAGATTCCCTTTGAAAGCTGCCTCCTTGACCTTGTGGAACTTTCCCAAACCACGTGCTGCTTCACACCGCTTTGTATATAGAGATATCTTCTGTCAAAAGATCTTCAAGCTCAGCGGCTGTGCAGTTTCCTGAATCTGTAGATCCTTTGGTTTTCATGTGTCTTTGACACCTACCTTGTGATTCCTTTTGCTTTTTTCTCAAAACACGCCTCATAATTATTTGGCCACCTCGTGCTCCTATGAACCTTCTCTGATATAGACTATGCCCCCACAGGTCTCTAAACTTCTCTTGTCACTCTAATCTCTTAGGCTAGGCCTTGTTCAACTTATTCCACACCTCCTCCTTTCTTCCTTAGTCCTTTTGTTGTTCTGACATTTATCTGCAGCTTTTTTGCTCTGAACTTCCCAATCATGTAAAATGTAGACCTTCTGTTTTGTTATGACTGATGCTGAGAACAACATCATATCAAGGTCTCCTGTTAAATTCTTATTAAATACTATCAGTGGTCTTTAAACATGGCCTACAAATAAAATGAAAATAAGCAGTTGCTACATCATAACTTTTCTCTTAATAACCCTTCATACCTAAAGCTTATATATAAGTTTGACATTTCTCCTTTAAAATGCATCACTATTCAGATTTCTAGTTTGTGAACTGCTCTGGGCTGAAAAAGAAGAAAAGAAGAAACTTTCTTTTCTTCTGCTCCGGGCTGAAAAAGAAGAAATCAGTGTATTATGAAAATATCTAAAATTATTGTACCAGTTGTGATCATCTCTGTGTGCATTCATTCCATTCCTTTGATGAGATAGTTATAATTTCTTAGGGTGGCACTAGGGCTCTTCCAAATGGTTTAAATATATATACACACACATACACACAGATGGTTCTCTGATTTGGTTCTATGGTTTGAAGAAGAAAAAACCGGAATGTTTTTATTATGCTAGAGGAAACCAGATTTGACTCTCTCTAGAAGCCACAATGGCTATGCTGAAGCTGTTTTATATTGTACGTATCATGAAATGGCATGACTAATAGGAAAAGGTGATAATGCTTGATAAAAAAGGAGACAGTAAGAAAAGAGGGAGACTGTTCAAGAGATAGATACATTCAATCAACCTACAACCCTGAGTTTGCAAGACACTGGTTGGCTGGTGACTAGAATTCTTGGTTGTTTCCCATTCATAGGGTTGCCATATGTTGAAAGGGACTTGATGGCAAACAACAGCAAAAGAGCATCAACTAGCATGATAGCACACAAGTACCATTTTAGAACAGCCCTTAAAAATTAAAAAGAAAAGAAAAAAAGGAAGTTAAGACAAAAATATAAAAGGGATAGGAACACAAGTATCAGAATTTTTTTTAAAAATGATTGAAATATGTTACAGCTTCTGCAGGGATTTGTCAGAAGATAGTTCAGGACAACAGAAACATTGTTTGGATACATATAACAAGAATTAATTGTCCGACAATTTGCCACCATTTGATTGTGTTATTTCAGGCCAGGGACAAGATAGTTAACAAATAATTATATAACTGGTGCTTTCACATGTTTAAACATACCATAACTAAGCTGGAAAAGATTATTTCCCAGATACATCCAGCCAGGTCTCTATAATAGGTATAAGTCTGGTTGGCACATTCAACCAGGATCCAGTCCTGGATCAAGGATGCTTTTCCATTCACCAAACTGACATTGAGCAGCTGCCTCACAATAGTTAATGGTAGGCCTGCTGGCCCCATCTCATATAAGCTGGCAGCATCTATGACTGAATACAATTCCAAACCATACCATCTGCCAGGGTTGCAGCTGGAACTCAGGACCCAAGACTAATTGTATTAGATAGTTTATAATCGGGTTTTTGCTATTAAAAGTCTTAGTACATTCAGATTCATTTGCTTCTGGTCACAATAATTTACGAAGGGAGTAATCAGCAAAAGGAGTCATTTATTTATAAACAATACAAAAGGATGAATGAACAATGCCAGGCAATTCCCCGAAGCCTCAGTCAGCATGATAAATGTTCAAAGGTGAAAGAACTATAGACCAATAACTGCTGAGCTGCTGAACTTGCTGACCAAAAGGTTGGCGGTTCGAAAGGTTGGGGTGAGCTCCTTCTGTTAGCCCCAGTTTCTGCCAGTCTAGGAGTTTGAAAACGTGCAAATGTGAGTAGATCAATAGGTACTGCTTCTGCAGGAAGGTAATGGTGCTCCATGCAGTCATGCTGGCTGCATGACCTTGGAGATGTCTAAGGACAATGATGGCTCTTTGGCTTAGAAATGGAGATGAGCTCCACTCCCCAGAGTGAGACACGACTAGACTTACTCTGGGTAAACCTTTACTTTTACTTTTACTAAGATTTGAAGACCCAGGTAAGTCTAGACCACTGGATAAGGATCAGAGCTTTGAAGGGTTACATTTCAAAAGTAATTTGTTTCAATTTGTCATTACATTCTTCAAAGGCCCATTGTCCTTGTAAAGGTGTGGAGAAGTAACTCAACAAATCACTTTTTGTGTCACATTAATTTTATATTATTTCCTGTTAATTTTTATGGGATAATGAATTCTTACTACTCTTACTAGCATTCCTTTTGAAAAATCTTTCTTACACCCTTGTTTCCCTCCCAAAGTAACTAGATAGGTGCTCTTTCCAAGCTCTTAGAAGCATGCTTGAAACATTTACTAATTTCCTAATGGAGATGTTTCAGGAATACATCCTGTGGAATGATTTTCATATATTAATCAGTGGAAATATTCAACCTTTGATGACTTACATTGGAAAGGATGAATTCACGCATGCATAAAAGATCTATGTCACATATTACTTCACTCATCCTGGTAGGCTTTCCCCCTTCTCTTCCCTTTTCTGACAGCATGCAAAAATCCTGTTATTTAAATAGCTTCATCAAGCTAGAGGATGAATCCACTTACAATCTGGTTTCTGCCTCCTGTAGAATTCTGGGGTTTGTAGTTTAGTGAAGTCCAGGACCTGCCTGGCTGAGCAGGCAGGGCCTGGGATGGTCTCTCTGAACTACAAACTGCACAATTCTGCAGGAGGCAAAAACTGGATTTAAAGTGGATCCATGCTCTAGTGTGATGAAGTTAGGCAGGCGTTGGGTCATCAACTGATTGCTGTGGAAGAAACTTTTCATATATGTGTCCCACTTAGGGCCCTTCCACACTGCCTCTTTATCCCAGGATCTGATCACAGACTATCTGTTTATCCCAGGTTATCTAGCAGTGGGGATTCATATATTCCAGTTTAAAGCAGTAAACCTGGAATCAGATCCTGGGATAAAGGGTAGTGTGGAAGGGTCCATAGTTTCCTCATCTGTTGTGTTTTAAATGCTTTGAAACTACTAGCCATACTACGAATGAGAAGCCTCCAACTCACCCTGTTATCAAGAGCACTGCTCAAGTCTTTGCAAATGTAGGGCTATGGTTTTCTCAACTGAGTCTATCCAACAGTAATGTGGTCTCCCTCTATTCCTGCTACCTTCTACTTCACCAAGTCTTATTGTATTTTCTAATCAGTCTTCTTTTCTAATCAGTCTTCTTTTCTGGCCCATCCCTTGTTCACATACCACCAGCATGCCAATGACTTAAATCAAGAAATAGTTTTCTAAGATCTACAGAGACACTCGCTGGAACACCTCAGCAAGCGAGAGTCCAAAAGTGGCAGGCTAAAACCCAGAACCTCATTCAATAGCTGATACCAAATGAAAGACTCCCCCCTGGGCACACAGAAGACTGGGTGACTTGGAAGGCACTGAACAGACTGCGCTCTGGCACCACGAGATGCAGAGCCAACCTTAAATGGGGTTACAAAGTGGAGTCCACGACATGTGATATGGACAGGAGCAAACCACAAGCCACCTACTATAATGTGGTCTGAGCCTCACCACATGCACAATGGAAGACCTGGTGAGGTTATGAGAAGTCATAACCTCACCAGAAGCACTCCAAGTAGTCAGCTACTGGTCAAAGGACACTTGATAGAATGCCAAGTTTTCAAACTTTGTGGGTTTTTTGTTTTTTTTTCCTCTTTTTCTTTTTAAAATACCATAAAACTATTTTGTTTGCTCCTGATATGAGTAATAAATATTCTCAAATGTCCAAAGTATGACAATATAAGTTTAATCTTCTTGGTTTTGATGGAGATTTCATGTTGATTTGCTCTGCTACCTATTTATTCATCTTTTGGAAGTCCACAGTAGCTATAGAACTTTTCTCCAGCTCCACATTTCAAATGAACTATTCTCTTTCTATCAGCTTTCTTTATTGTCCAACATTTGCAGCCATACATACAGATTGAAAATACAATGACATAATTTATTTATTTTGAACACTTTTACCTCGCCCTTCTCAACCCCTAGTTCCCAACCTTTGGTCCTCCAGGTATTTTGGACTTTTAGCTTGACAGTTTGCCAAACTGGCTAGGGTTTCTGGGAGTTGAAGTCCTAAACCACATCTTCAGTGCTGGTTTGCCACTAGAGATGGGAAGTCCTGGAAAAAAAACAACCAAAAAATTGAGGGAAAATAGGGTCTTTCCCCCCATTTTTTCTAATGCCATTTTTTCTGGAAAAATTGGAAAAAAATTATGTAGAAAACAAAAAGTCTCTAAAATCCTTCATTCAAGTCTTCATGTTTTAATAATAATAATAATAATAATAATAATAATAATAATAATAATTTATTTCTCACCCACCCTCTCTCCCTGAAGGAACTTAGGGCAGCTTCCAGAGCAAACGGCAAACATTCAATGCCACATACTTATCATGTCATAGATATATTATTTATCATTGAAAAAGAATATATTCTAAACACTTTATCATTTTCCCAGAAAAAAAATAGTTTTGGAAAATAAAGCAGAAAAAATGTTTCCCTACCTGTTGAGACTCAGCGTTTGTCTCATGCACTTACTACTAGTAGTAGAAGGAAACGTGGTTTAGAGAATGATGAAGCTCAGCGGCAGCTGAAAAGGATTAGAGACTTGTTCCTAGAGACTACAGATGAGGAGGATTTTGCAGGTTTTACTCGCGAGGAAATGGAGCTGGAAGATTACAGAGGTGTAAAAAGAGTAGCCAGCAGCTCAAATAGCGATGTAGGATCTGTTGCTAAACGCCTGAGAGATGTAGCAGATTTTGAGGAGTTCGACAGCGAAGAGGAAGATCTGGACTGGACTAAAGTTCAGGAAGTAATGGATGTGCTTAATGCCCCCACCTCTAGCTATGAATTCCAGGGTTTTCATGATGATTGGGTTGTAGATAATTCTTTGCAGGATGGAGCACGAAGTGCTGACTGGCAACAATGGCGCAGCCTGGATTCATCTGAGGAATTGGACCCAGCTGACAGTAACTCCAGCGATTCGGATGAGATTTAAGCAGCAGCTTGGGGACAGACTAATCGCAGAGTTCAAAGTGTCGCATGTCGTGTGCCTTGTGTTAACTCCTGCCCTGAGTTCTTGTTGCAGCTTCGTGTTACCTGATCGTGTGAACAACCCTGCTGGTTCCTGACTCGTGAGTCTTCTGTGCTTTGACCCTCGGACTGCCTGACGACGCCCCTGCTTAATCCTGAAAACTTCGTTGGACCGCTCCTCATGCGGATTGCTGTTTGCTGTTTTGTTGGCCTTTGAAACGGACTATGTTTTCTTGCTGAGTTCAAGCTGTTTGCTTTAGTTTAAAGACTGACTTTCCTTTTCGTCAGCCAAGGCTGACTGAGACCGGTTTGTTTACATTTCTGCTGACTGCAAGCCTCCTTTGTTTACATCTCTGAAGTGAAGAGTCTCCTTTTGTTTTGCTAATAGACATTAAACACCTTCCTTTAACTCCTACGGTGCTGTTTGTTTTGCTGCCTGGCCTGGGTCTTGACACTACCCAGTTTTTCTGGGTTTTGTTCCAGGCCTTCTCATCTCTATTTGCCTCCTTCATGTGATAAAAGTTTTTAGTTGAATGTAAAGCAATATCACTGTATCAATGGTAATATGCCTAAATGGCTCCATATAGGCTGAAATTATTGGCCCGGCCAAATATATGGGATCCAGGCAATCAGCATGATTAAAGAAATAATCCATATTTTGCAATTCTTTTTATTTGTAGCACTCAAGGTTTCTATGAAAAGGTATGCTGTAGTGTAAACTGTGTTATCTCAAATTAGTTTATTTCAAACTCCCATCACATGATGTGCTTAAAATGCAATTAAACACTTTTATGAATGTTAATATCATGTAGCTTTCATGCTGAAAGCAATGGGTTAAACTGGAATCTAATGTGTTGCATTTGTAAAAATTGTATGTTCTAAATTTACTGCCCGGCTCTTGGTCTTTTCAACTATTTCAAGTCAGCACATTTATAGCTAATAGGAATATATCTTTTACAGCACTTTAGCAAAATGGAACATTGGTACATTATGAGTGAAAATCTATACTGTCATTTGTCATTTTTGTTATTACTGTTTCATAATAATAAAGCAATAAATAAAACAAGGCATACTGACAAGCCAGAAAGAGTGGCATGAAATTGGATGGCGGGGGGGGGGGGGTGATGCTCTAATGCTATATAACTATATATAATGCTATAGATATAGATATATAGATATAGATATAGATAGATGTAGACTGCGAGTATCACAAAATACTTAAATTTTCCATCACATTTTCTGCACCAGTGGAAGGTATAATTTGGGGGCATGGTCTCAGTAGAGTTAAATACCATGGATTCCAGTGAAAAAGGCTTCATGAAGCTCTGTATCACTGAATCTCAGGGGACTAAAATTGCTTAATGATGACCAGAAACATAACTCACTGAATTGTTTAAGAATGCCAAAAGAGTGGAAATGCCAGTTCAGGGGTCCCCTAATAACATTTGTCATTTTGCTGAGGTGACTGCTTACCAACATGGGAATAGAAGAAAAGGAAAAAAAGTTTGCATATATATTCTTGCCAGCCAGGTAGCTACTGAGGTATACAGCTAGGACCCTTTCACACCTACCCTTTTTTAGTATTATGATTACATGTTAACTCGACTTCATTCTGTGGAATCCTGGACTTTGCATTTTAGAGAGCTCTTTGGCTGAGAATTCTATGTGTGTGCATACATGTGTCTTCAAGTTGCCTACCAACTTATGGCGACCCCATTAATTTCATAAGGTTTTTAAAGGTAAGGAATGTGCAGAAGTAGTTTTGTCAGTTCCTTTTCTTGGAATATAGTACCTGGCATTCATTGGAGGTATTCCATTTGAGTACTAAGCAGAAATGAACCTGCTTCGTTTCCAAGATGAAATGGGATCTGGTGCCTTTAATATATTGTAACCCTACCTCTCCCTAAAACACAAATTACAAGATGCCACAGGATGAAATCATAGCAGTGAAAGGAGATTCAAAGTGTTGTAATTATGTAGTATGAAAGGCCCTGAATTTTCATCTTCATCTGCTATTTGCTTGGCAGCACAATATGTATACAATCTATCCTCCTTTATCCCCACGTTGGTGTATAATCATTTCTGACAAAAGAAAAAAAAGAGAGTGATCAATTAGTATACCAGTTACATTATTCCTGATACACAATGAATTACACTGATTTTTAAACCCTTTCTCCCAATTTTTCCCTATCCAGGGTAGAAAAGGTCTCATATACAAAACATTTCCTGTAAATTTATGCCAATCAATAGTTTAGTTGTACATCTCAATCATACATTGGTTCTCTTATCAATAGTCAAAGCTAAAATCATTCCTTTCAGATTATAGTTCTTAAAATATCCCAGGTAGCATGAACACTGCCTATATTGGGTGAATTATCTGAGGGTATGCAGTCTGAAAAGCAACTTCTCCAAACTCTGTCTGTTTAAGAATATCAGCTTCATGATTACAGGTAGGTGTATCTTGAAACTGAAGCATCTGAAGATGACATCTTTGAGACTGTGGATGATAAAGACCCCAGCTGACAATTTTGTTGACCTTTATGTCAAAGTGAGTGGCCATTCAATCAAATGCCACTTTTTTAAAAAGCAGTGTTTTGAGGGATATTTGTGTGATGTTGTTAAAAAAGAAACACCAGGATCTCATGATGTCTAGAAGAGTCTGTGTGTTGTTATATTTTTAAAAAGTAATCTTTCCAAGTTGTGTTTTAAAAACCTCTTGCAAATAATAGTTCACATTGTTGCACAAGCTTATACATTATTTCATTTCCCTCCTCAACAGCTCAAAATGGAATGCAATTAAATGTGGACTTATAATAAATAATACTTTCAAAGGATTTATACATTTACTTTTATGTGCTACCTTGGAGTATTTATACAGCCAGGAATGGTCTAATTTATTTTATTTTTAGGCAGGACTAAAAGGTTTTAGCTGTACATGAAATTATTCCATTTGGACAAGCACATCAAATTATACCTAGTTTAATTTATTCCCGCCTGGGCTCTTTGCTTATAATATAAAAATACTCAGCTTCCAATGAAGTATGTTCTAAGATAGGCAATTCTGGTAGGTTTTAAACATTTTTGGGTTTTTTTTTTTAAAAAAAAATTGCTGAAATTTGTATTATAGCAATGAGATCTTACTTGAATTAAAACATGATGTGAATGTACTACTAAAAGGGAAGTCCCCCCAAAGCCTAAAAAGTTAATTTCAAAAATTAAATAGTTATAGAGTCAAAGCTCCAAAGATAAATTACAAACATTGTTATATTTAGAAAAGGTAACTGTTTCTCAAACGTAATTAAAAGTAGCTACCTTATTAAGTTATTTATTTCTAAAATCAAATGATGCAGGCCTGTGTCCCAAAACATTATCCCACCGCATCCATTTTCAACTCAGCATCGAGGTTCAAACATGAGACCTTCATGCAACATCACATGCATGAGAGATTGAAGTTGGTGAAAGTCCACCTTTGCCATGTAGTATAGATGCACAAATATGGAGCTTGTTTCTGAAAGGTGCCAAATCCATCTCAACAACTTTTACAGGAATAGAAAAAAAAACTGTGCTGAGGACATGCATTCTTTTGCTTTATAATGCTATTTTCCAAGTCTTGTACCAAAATGATTTGTACAGAGAAAGTGGTTACCATGAGAAAGTCAATCCTACCATTAGGCAGAGTGAGGTGACTGCCTTAAGAATGTAGTTTTGATTGCCATAAAATGGCAGAAGAGTGATAGTTATTTCACATACTGTATTCTTGCCATCAGGGAGAAGGAGAAGCATATGAGAGCCAGTGTGCTTCAGTTGCTAAAATAATTTGGCAAGCCCAGGACACCATGCATCTTGACTTGAAAGCACCAATTGCTGCTCAGCTTCAGGCAACAACGTGTTCCAGATTTGTTATTGACAGTACAGACATTTTAGAAAAAAAAGTATTAAACTATGTGTCATGGGAATAGCCTCATAAGTCTTGGGTTAGCCAGAGCTTTCCTTGCTGCTATTATCAAATATGCCAACAGAGTTGTTGGATTTATAAGAAAAAATGACTAATGTTGTTGTCAGATCTGTTGCCAGGTTGTTTGAGAAACTCCATTTCAATGACTGGATCAAAACCTGTGTCTGCAGGTTTAAAAAAACAAATAAAACCACTCCAACATCAACTATCCTCAACCCTCACACGACTGTTCTGAAAACAGCTACAAATACAGAAAAGCTGTTTTACATGTGAATTCCAAAATAATCTAGTTTGGTTCAAAGCATATACAGTATGTCAAAAGACTGTATAGCATGTGCTTCCTTGTTCCTATTTTTCTCCATCCAGAAGTCCACCTTCAAAAATATTTTCTTCCTTCAAGGAAGTGTATTTCTTTCTTAATTTGACATGCATGTGGGATGGTGGGTGGTGAGAAGAATCTAGAAGTGGGCTTCTAGCCTCTTCCAATTTTGGTTTGAAAATTGTATTTGGTTGAGATCCATCATAATTCCAGGGCTTTCTTGATACTTCTCTGTGATCTCTTTTTATTGCAATATCTTCTGTTTAAATGCATGGGACCTATGTTATAATGACATTTTTTGAAATATTTTTTTATTGCTCTCATTAGGAATATGCATAGAAATTCCTCCCTATTGTATAGTTTTTTGATTGGATTGGAATTGGGATGTTTGAAGAACTACACAGTGAGCTATTAATCTTGGGAGCCAGATGTGATATTATTTGCTTGCAGAGAGTCTGGACTTTTTGGGACCTTAACACTGGCAGTGCTGGCTGGAGCTTTCTGGGAGCTGTAGTAAAAAAAACTATTTCAAGTTCTCTTTGTCACCTTACACTAGTTTTAAGTGTTTTTAAAAATTCATGTATATGACTACTGACCTTTACCACCACACTGAATTAAACAATTGTGTTGTCTTTTACACTATTTTTATGGCAGGTCATGCCCTAACTGCCCTGTTGCCTAAAAATCTTTAAATGCTTATTGCTGTCAAAGATCACAAGAGACAATATGAAATCCTTTGCTAAACAGCTAGGTCGAGGCCTTCTGCTTCTTCGCTTCAGCAGGGACTCTGCCTTGGCAATCATAATGGCTGTTTAATAGAGCTGCAGTTTGAACCTGCAAAAAAGCCAATCATCATCAACTGGTGGCAAAATAACACACACAGAGAAACTGCAGTTTCTGGCACCAGTTCAACACTGCCAAATGTCTGAGGTGATAAAGGGATTATAGAGGCATTACTATCTCTTGAAATGATGTCTGCAGAACTTTGGATTTGCCATCACAATCAGGGGTTGTTCCAAGGCAATTTCAAAACAGGAAAATGGTATGATAGTGAGACTACCTAACATTAGGGTTGATGATGAAGGCCTACAGAAAATGGTATGTGGGTTATTTTGCACACAGGGTACTTTCCACATGGCTCATGAAGCCAATAGATGCCCAGGGCCCACTCACACTACACAGTTATATCAGTAATATTCCACTTCAAATCCCATGGTTCCAATCTAGGGAATCCTGGGATTTGCAGTCCAGGAAGGGGTTCTTAGAATTCACAGCTAGGGATCATTACAATTTTATGCTCTGAGGCCTCATCTACACTGCCATGCAATCTAATTTAATAATGCAGTTTAACTGCATTGGACTGCCATGTAATCCATTTTAATAATGTAGTTAAACTGCATTATGAAACTGTACTATATGGCAGTGCAGATGGGACCTGAATGTGAACTTTGAATGGGTTCCTGAAAATAGCATTATAATTGTGTACTCTGAATGGGATCTGCTCTCATTTGCCCAGAGTTCAGCAAGTTAGCCATCAGCTGGTGGGCAGGAAGAAGATATGTTAGAACAAACCCCACTGCACCTAGGACCTGGCACTGTAATCTCCATCAGGATCAGTGGGAAAAGTTTTCACTTGCCCCATCAAGGAGTTTAGAAAAATTATTCTTTGGACTATGGATTTGAAATAATGCACTGTGAAATGAGGTCTTTTAATGTGACAATATAGATATCCACTGCTTTATTGGCAGATCTTTTAGGCCAGTGGTTCTTAACCTGTGGGTCCCCAGATGTTTTGGCCTTCAACTCCCAGAAATCCTAACAACTGGAAAACTGGCTGGGATTTCTGGGACTTGTAGGCCAAAACACCTGGGGACCCACAGATTAAGAACCACTGTTATAGTGTAATAGTATAATATGACCACATAAACCTTGTTGAGATTATGCACAGATACAAGCACAGTTTTAATTGTTTTTGAATGCCAATTTGCCTTTCCAGATCCAAATTCTCATTCATAAACATTTTCAGATTTCTGAGACTTGAGAAAATAAAACATATTAGGGATTATAGTTGTTCCCTCCTTCTTCTAGAAACACCTCTTACTGCTCTGCTTTATTTTTTTAATTAAAAATCAGAACCTAACTGGATAACACGTGGGATTTACTTTTCCCATTGCACATGTTTACATGTATATGATTTTCAAGAGGAAGCCAATTTTATTCTGTTCAATCAACAAACAAACAAACAGATATTTTTGAAGTACCTATATGACTGTGGCACATTTCATATAAATATAATATATTAAATTTAAGATAAGTGCTATAATAAAGGACTTAAAGGTGGTTCTGGACCATTTGTTGGTGAACCACAAATGTGGATTCCTTTCCTTCAGATATGTGCTCTTCCTCTCATTCAACTCCATCATATTTTCGTTGACGGTGGAAAACCTAGAGTCAAAAGTAACACTCTCAAACCCTGAATTCTTCACCTGTACTCCCTGACCTGAGTACATCTCCCATCTCCATTTTATGATATACATGTTGAGCATCCTTTTCTGTGATTCTGAAATTTCAAATACTCTAAAATGTAAAACTTTTGGATCTACAGACCTGTTGGAAAGAGATGTGACAGAGAGAGACTCAAAGATCTGTGAAATGGCAAGAATCTCTGCTCCCCACATTTCAGCAATGGGAATCTTTCTCCCACTGCAGAAATGAGCAGAAGCACCACCACTGTCACCTCAGAGGTAGAAATGGATGGATAGCATTACGAAGTTCCTATCTATAGAAGTCTTGAGTAGAAAAGAGCATTGACTGCAATCTGGATCCCATCAATTGACGCAGAATGGAGGGGAGAAGTGGCTGTTGTTGTTTGTCTGTGATTTTTTTTAGCATGGGGCTCCCCTCAGGCTAAGGCTGGAGATGGCCACCAGCAGCTGCCACTAGTGCATCCTCTGTAGACCACATTTCAGCTGGGGAGTCGTGGTGGAACAGTAGCAGTAGCTGCTGCTTGTGCAAAGTTTGGCTGTGAAATCAGCTACACAATCTCCCTCTTCATCCCTATCTCCTCTATCTGGAAGCAGGGGAAACTGAAGTACATGATTTGGAGAGTGTAGTGGAATCATTTTCTGGAGGCTTTTAAGCAGAGGCAGCGTGCCCATCTGTTGGGAGTTATTTCTGCATGGCAGGGCACTTGACTAGATGACCCTTCCAACTCTATTATTACAATGCACACCTGGCAATTGGGGCTTATTTCTCCCTCTGGTGCTGCCTTCTGCCATTTTACAGTGTGAGCCAAAAGTCACAAAGGCATCTGATGTTCTAGTAACTTTTTAAAAATATTGTTTCAAATGATTTTACATGTGATGTAATGTAATTTTATTCCCTATATGGTCTATGATGCTGTGGTGTTGTAAACCTAAAGGAGTTGTTACATATTAAAAACCTCTTTGCGACTATTGGCCAAACCTATATAAATACAGGTAACTGTACTTTATTGCAAAATCTGGGGAGAATCCAAAATATGAAATACTTCTGATCCCAAACATTTTGGATAAGGGATAGTCAACACAGAGACCTCATCACACTAGAGAATGAATCCTGTTTAAATCCGGCTTCTGTCTCTTGCAGAATTCTGGGGTTTGTAGTTTAGTGAGGCTGTTGAGGGTCTGCCTCCCCCAGAATTCTGCAGGAGGCAGAAGCCTGACTGAAACTGGATTCATTCTCTAGTGTGATGAAGTTATTGTTGAAGTCTCTCCCCAGCTCATCACCATTTCTTATGTGTTTCCTTTTTGCACACCGATATGCCTCCCTTCTCTTGCTTGTAGCATGATGTTGTGGCCATGAGTACAAGAGAGCTGCATAGCTTAAACATTCTGATGAAAACTCCTCCTACAATGGGCAATATTAGCCTTTCATTGTTCCTGTGTGAAGGTTCCACTGAAAAGACACCCCATAGGTGATTTTACTAATTATATATGCAGCATTGGAATGGTTTCTTTTCATTTTGGCTGAAGTGCAAATTTTTATAATGTGTCTGCTTGATTTTAATATCCCAAGACATTGTGTTATGAGGTTGAGAATTGTGTTTTGACTATTCATAGGTTCTCCCTTGCTGTGCATTTTACCTTTCATTGGCATAAACTGAATTATATATAAACTCCTATTCTTCTCCCCGTCTTTGTATTTACTACTCACCTTCTGAGAATTTTTTTAACCATTAGCTGTTATTATGCTCTTGTTAAGAAAACATTCCAAGCATGTTTGTACCAAGCAATGTATCCAGTAAAGCCTTGAACGTAAGGATAATGTGACAGTTTTTTAAACAAGATTGGCCCCCCTTCTGTGTAATAGGCTATGAATTATTTGTGTGGGGAAATGTTTTTATTACATTTATTCACCAGGTATGCTTTAATTCTCTGCAGTCCTTCTGGACTGCATTGTGCTACACCATACTGCTATTGTTAGTAGAAACCTTTCTGTTATCAAGGGATATGCATGTATTTATTGATATATTACATTTATACCCTGCCTTGATGCTAATAAATGGCCATCCGTTCAGCCAGCAGTGGTGAAATCAAATAAGCATATAGAGTCAATGGTTTAATAGATGAACAGCACAGTTCAGAAATGTGTGTATAAAAATAACACAATGTACAAAACATAATAATACCACTTTTAGCAACCATGCAGCTAAGAAGCCAAATACCTGGTATTTGTTTGTATGCCATCCTTAACCTTACTCTAGAATTCTCATGTGAATTGTTCATAGGTCTGCTTGTTTAAAAATGAGATTTTGAGTCTTGACCTTGACATCAAGACCACCTGCATAAAAATGTTATTGCGAACACTGGGATAACACTTCCTGAGGCTGCAAAATCTGGAGGGCAGAGATATCCATATTGGCTGCATATCCTCTCTTCTTCCATGTATCAGGTGATGCTTATGTTTTTATATGGGATTCATACTATGTTAGATGTATTTCTCTGCGGGTGACAACACTTCCAGGCATACATCATGTTGCTCGTTCCTACTACAGTAGACATATTGAATTAATGGGGTTAATATAAATGTGGACTTATTCTCAATTTACTCTTGTTGGGAGTAACAATAGGACTAAGGACTCTGTTAAGTAAAGTGGTAATAATAAATCAAATCAAAGTTTTCCCCATCATTTCAGCTGCTAGTGCTTCCTTGCAGTGTTCCAAACCATCCTAAGTTTAAAACATCAAGCAGGATGTTGTCATGAGATGAGATCTTCCAATGGTTAAATTTGGTGCATTGCCATTATAATTTTATGAGCAATGCCTGGACTAGAATTGCCTAGAGAGGAGTGAATCATCTGTTTTAGATTTATGTCACTTTCATAGATGTTGATACCATTTCCAATCCACAGGAGTTTATTTTTTAAAAAAAGTTTTGCATTTAAATATGTACTTAAAACTATTTTGAAATACATTTTTCTCAGTATGTGCATTTTAAAATATTCTGATACTTCCTTTCCTTTTGACCCGAGAATTGCTTCAGACCTGTGAAG
Source organism: Anolis sagrei (assembly GCF_037176765.1). Lineage (NCBI taxonomy): Eukaryota > Metazoa > Chordata > Lepidosauria > Squamata > Anolidae > Anolis > Anolis sagrei. Next base: position 217,186,408 of record NC_090021.1, on the reverse strand, counting down.
TGTGAAAGCAAATGGATAACTAAATTATAATCCACCCATTGGTCCAAGGACTTTGTGAATCAAGCCAATTTATATTGAAATAGGCAAAAATACATTCATCTAGCAATTGAAATCTTTCTCTCTCTCTTATAAATATATACACACTTTGCCTCTTTAAAGGATGAGATCTCTCATAACAATAGCAGCACAAATTCTTTTCTACTTTAGCTATAAATGTATGTACAGGGAGCCCTTGCTATAGAATCATAGAATCATACAGTTGGAAGAGACCTCGTGGGCCATGCAATCCAATCCCCTGCCAAGAAGCAGGAAAATTGCATTTAAAGTATCTGGTGGAATTTTGTTCCAGAAGTAGAAATCAAAACCAAAATTTGTGAATGACCAAATCTCAAAGGTGCCCTAAAATAGTATCACTTATGTAAATTGATGAACAACTCAAATGAGTGCCCCACAGAACCTGAGGATCTGTGAAATGGCAGGAGGTTAGAGCAGTAACCCACACACCAGCATAGTGCTTGCTGTGTGGCAAAATCAAGGACTGTTTTTCAGATTCCTCACGCTTCCAATATTTTTGTGGTTGATTTGACCTGTAGATGAAAAAGCTGTGGATCGGGAGAGCCAAATATATGATTGTTAAAAATATCATTTAGGAGGAGTATAACTAATTTTCATACTTCCTGTAAAACCTACTTTCAAATCTTCATGTCGTACCCAGGAAGAAGAGTTATCAGGAAAGATCAGCTTTCTTCAAGTCTGTCGAAATGCTTAAGCCAATGGGAAGCTTCCTGCGTAGAGGGGAAAGTGTCCTCCAATGCTTTTATCCCGGTTGGGGGTGGAGACATGAATGGAAGTCACACAATGTCATGTGATGGCATTGGCTGCCATGAGGCTCCGTCCCTGAAGAAGGCTTTAAGCATCCTAGGAGACTTATTTTCTGCAGTGTGATAAGGCCCTTTGTAGAATTGGCCTAAGACATTTTGCTACATGGGGCGAAGGCCAAGACGATGACCCTGCTGCTTGGGCATTTGACTCTGAGCTATATCTAACCAAAAGTTGTGTTCAATCTACTAAACTTACAGGGTTAAACACAACTTAGTTTCTAGACCAGTGGTCCTCAGCCTGTGGGTCCCCAGGTGTTTTGGCCTACACCTCCCAGAAATCCCAGCCAATTTACCAGCTGTTAGGATTTCTGGAAGTTGAAGGCCAAAACATCTGGGGAACCACAGATTGAGAGCCACTGGCTTAAGCTAAGGGATCATTTTCAGCTTTGCATCTTCAAGGTGTAGTAAATTAGTGATAATTTTCCCACATACTGAAGCCAGAAAGGCGTGATTTCCAGTGGTTAAAAGAGTAGGATGTCTACCCTCCCACATTAATTGTTTTCTCAGCAACCAATTTCCAGCTTTCCCTTTCCTGGCAAGAATTGCATATCTAATTTCTGTTACAAATACGGGCTTGAAACCCAGTTGTTAGCCCAGGGAACAATAGTTTTGGGGGAGAGGAGTGTGTGCATTGAAACTAGAAAGTGGGAGCAAAGATCAAGCTTCACTTTCCTCAATGATATTTCTCCTCTAGAAACCATATTGCTCCAAATTGCAAGGAAGAGAAAACCTAGTATTAAGCTGTTCAAACTAGCAGGATTGAGATCACAAAATTAAGACAGATTGATGAGTTCATTTGTTATGTGTTATATTTTTAAAAGACATGTAATCACAACAAAAGCATATTGTGGTATATAAAGATGTAGAATGACTGAAGTAACAGCAAACATGAAACACAAATTAAAGCACTGAGAAGAAAATGGGAAAATCAGTTCTGCAGAACAATAATCTCTATTTAGATATAGTGGATTTTTTTTAACTTGGGGATGGATTTCTGCCACAATTTGTTCTCTTTTCCTGAAAAGGCACAGAAAACAAGAAAGGTATGTTCTGAAGTCCAGTTCAGTTTGGTTTCCCTTCACGATCTGAGACACATTGATGTTGATTCTATGTTAGAGGTAGTTTCATATCCCTTCCCAAAGTGGACAAGACAGCCTAATTCTCTCCAGTCTTTTCAAATGCAATTCTTCCCCCACCGATAGCCATTCTGCTGCTTAGAATTAAGTGTGTCTGTGGAGCTGCTGATACATAGGACTGCAATATGACTTGAAAATGAACAGCAATCAGACAAGGACACTCCAGAGAAATATGTTAACCTTGCCGTCAAATCTTTCTGTGTTCTGAAGGACTCGGAAATTCAGTCAGCAAACTGGTAGATTAGAAAGTCCCAAATAATATTTATTTAGACATGAGCTCTCTCCGCAGAGAAGGTAAGGAGGGCTTGGAGCTGGGTAATGAACACCAGCACAAAATGCTTTCCTTTCCATTTGTCATTTAACACTTCAGTGGACTTCAGCTTTTGGGATTCAAGCACTGTACAGTGATATCCGGGTAGCGTCATGGCACTTTATTAGCTCTAGTGTAATCTTTCATGCTGTCTGTAGGCTTATCCAGCTGGTAAAATGCTGTAGCTTTTGAAATGAGTTCTGCTGCTTAGCATTTAATATTCTCCTCTTTTGCTCTGCAATTAGCTTTCCTAATGCAATTTAATCTATCAGAAACATTTCTTGAAAATCATGGCGGTAAACATGATTTCAAACTAAGCTAAATCTCTTGAACTTTTCCTCAGCGTTAATTTCAAATGCCAGCAGGGCACCAACTGCTGCGAAAATTAATGAATGAGCAACAGCAGATTGTCTTTCATATTCATTTGAATGATTTTGGACTTGGAGAGCATTTGTGAGCAACAAAAATAATGCAAATGAGACTGAAGAGACAAGCATTTAGCTGCTGCTTGGGCTGCTAAAGACAAAAGGCACCTATCCTCCAGTATTGGGGCTGAAGACAACTTTCAGGGGTTCTCCGTGAAAGAGTTTTAAATGTCTTGGGGTTCATCACCTTTCAATACATTATTTTTGTAAGTCACATCAGAATCCATGCTTGATATATGAATTTTATTATTAGCATATACCAGAGGTGAGGAATATGTTGTTCCTCTCTTTGAAGTGTGAGAAGAGGTGGGTAATAAATATATTATTTATTTATTTATTTATTTATTTTTTATTTAGACTTATATGCCGCCACTCCCCTGGGGCTCGGAGCGGCTTACAAAAATAGCTAAAATCTAACAAAATTTAAAAGCAGTTTAAAACAATTTAAAAACAACAATATCAAACATTAAAAGCCTGTTGAAACAGGTATGTCTTACATGCCCTGCGGAAAGCTGGTAAGCCCCGCAAGGCACGGACTTCAGGTGGCAGAGTATTCCAGAGTGATGGCGCCACTGCTGTGAAGGCTCTGCGTCTGGTTGCTGTTAGACGCAAGGTCTTGACACTGGGGACTTCCAATAGATCTTGGTCCTCAGAACGGAGGGATCTCTGGGGTTGGTAGGGGGTGAGGCGGTCCCTCAGATACATCGGCCCCAGACCATGCAAGGCCTTAAAGGTGAGTACCATCACTTTGAAAGTGATCCGGTGCTCCATTGGTAACCAATGCAGCTGTAGTAAGATTGGTGTTATGTGGCATCTCATCGGAATTCCCGCAAGAAGACGAGCAGCTGCATTTTGTACCAACTTGAGCTTCCAGATCACTGACAGAGGAAGGCCAAACTAGAGGGCGTTACAGTAGTCCAGTCTTGAGATGACCGTGGCCTGGATCACAGTAGCTAGGTCGTCCCTGGACTGGTAGGGGGCCAGCCGTTTAGCCTGCCGCAGATGAAAGAAGGCAGTTCTGCTAATGGCGGAGACCTGGGCCTCCATCGTCTATGCCACTTTGAGTCCTCTTTGGAGGAGATAAAGTGGAGTATAAATAAATTTAAATTATTATTATTATTATTATTATTATTATTATTATTATTATTATTCCTTGCAAGCTTTCCAGATTACAACTTCTACAAACCCACACTAGATGCAAGTAGCTGATCAAAACATCTGGATGACACAGGTTCCCTGTCCTTGGTAGGTTGTGCGAAGAAGAAGAAGAAGAAATGTCAGGATTTGCTTTTTCTTGAGTGATGTTCTCTTGATATCAATTTCTTGATATCAATTTCTGTTCAAATCAAGAAAGTTTTATTTCTGTTGATGTCCACTGATGGTAAACATCTGAGGGCTGTGAAGCATAGCTTATATAGCCAGAAGTAAATATATTTGGGAAGTAGGGAGAGAGATAGGGCACTACTAACAGTTGAAATGATCGTAACTAAAATTCTGAATCCTCTTCTGGGAAATTTATATTAGAAAACAAATCTCAGCAGACTGCCAAAGTTCACTGAACAGGAATCATAGAACCATAAGAGTTGGAAAAGACCACAAGACCACCCAGTCCAACCTCCCATTCTGCCATGCAAGAACACAGAATCAAAGCACCCCCAACAGATGACCATCCAGCCAATGCTTAAAAAACATTGGTTTTTAAGACAGCAGTGTAGTCTGCTGCTGAACAGCTCTTACCATCATGAAGTTCTTCCTAATGTTTAGGTGGAATCTATTTTTCTGCAATTTGAATCCATTGCTCCATGTTCTAGTTTTCAGAGCAGCAGAAAACAAGTCCACTCCTCAATGTGACATCCTTTCAAATATTTAAACATGGCTATCAGGTCCCACCTTAGCCTTATTTTCTCCAAGATAAACATGCCCGGCTCCCTAGATTTCACAAGGAGATTTGTGGGGCACATGAAGAACTGGACAAAAGCTTTTGTTTCCTGAGGGAAGTGACACAAATGACTTTACCCCACACTTAGAATCCATTGAGAGTACAATTTATGACAAAGCCCTTCCCAAATGCAGACAAATTTCTTGTCAGCTCTGTTAGGGAAATGTCTGAAACGGTCCACAAAAAAAAAAAAAAAAAAAAAAAAAAGGGAGGGGAACAGGATATAACTGGAGAAAACACCCAAAAGCATGTGACATAGGAGTTCTCAGATTTTTCTGGGTTGCATCTCTTCAGTGAAGTTGAGTAAGGGGCATTCCTATGAAGCAGTCTACTACGAAGCACTAACATTTTTCTCCCAAGATCCTGCTTCATGATCCCGGCGTGGTGATTTTCTAAAGCCAGTTTTCCCTCAAGTGGTGTTTGGTTTAAGATCAGCTGCTTGAGTGTATGGTAGAGTTGCTGGATCTGAGGGGAAATTCATTTTTCCCTCAAGTGGTGTTTGGTTTAAGATCAGCTGCTCGAGGCTACTCTAGAGTAATGAGATCCAAAGGAAAAGTCAAGTGTCCCATAAGCTTTTCTCCCAAGGTTTTTTCTTTTAAAAATGGAGTGGGTGGGGACTAACTTGGTTCGTGGGATAAATCTGAAAACTGATAATTTTGGTAAAACCGGCAAGATAATTCAACATCTGGAGAGGAATGAGAAATTGAAGTATATCTTTTTAATGCTATGGGACATAATGCCATGGTAATATTATGCTCTCCCCCTCCACCCTTCCAGCCTCACTGATTTCCGCAGGAAAAAAAATGTTTATTGTACTACCAGCTGAATTTTTTTTTCCAATGCTGGAAACAGAGCAATATTTTCCATGCGTTGGAGGGTATAGTGATGGCTTAGGAGCACAAAACAGCTTTCTCCATTGCCCATCTTTGAACAATGTCTTCTATTTAAGATGCTTGTTTTGCTCTGCTTAAGGATAAAGCTGTTCCTGGACAAAGCAGATGTTGGAGGGCAAGTTACCACTGTTCTCATAACTGAATAATAGCCAAAACCTGCCTTATAGCCTTTTAAACCCAACTGAAAAGAATTAGCTAATGCCTCTGAAGACAGCTCATATTATGTTTGAACAAACTGAGCAGGAATACAGAACACGTTGAGCTCAAAACACATTTGAACTACTTAAAATGTTTTGTTCCATCATTAACAGCATCTAAAAACAAGTTTGGGTTTGCAGAGAATTCAGCCAGTTGTGGCCATTAAAATACATTCCATTTTTCAACCAACCGATTGAATCAGCTCTGGAAACATCTCAAATAATGAGATGTTTAGTAATAAATAATTTTCTCTTCAGTTTGCTCCGATAAACACACACCACACACATATGGAGAAGTGGAGATGAACTGTATTTGAAAAAATGTTTCTGCTCTGGTTTCTGATGCTGCACACAAAATGGCAACAACACTGAATAATCTGAAAAGAGGAAAAGCAAGAAAAGACTGGAGTGCATTGCTCAGATGAAAGGATTCACACTTTTCCTCCTGGCTTGCACTTACTGCTTAATGGACATAAACACCAGTAGTACCACAAAATGATGAGATGTGAGTGGGCAATACTGTTTAATGGATAGAAATTAGCTGAAGGTTCAAGTGCCTCTTTAAAAGATGGGACATAAGGCCACTTATAAGATGTGATCTTACAGAAAAGTCTTTGTACTTCAGCTGCATCTCTGGCACTATCTCTGTGCATAAATGGCCAATGGATTATTCCCCTCCCTCTTTGCTTTATGCAGGCAGTTATCTTTCACCTTCTTTTCCTGATTCTCCTTTTCTATGTATCCCCCAAGGACAGGCAAGGTCTTCAATTGTGTCATTTTTCATCACTCTGCTAGATAAATGGTGACATCCTTAGTCTCCATTTGTTGTCAGATACCAAAGCTGTTGGAGCCATAATTGATGAGCATAATTTATACATCTAAATACCCATCAGTCTAAACTCTTAACAAAATAAAGTTTTGAAGCTTGACAGGGCAGAAACAGCATATTTAATAGTACAACTTCAGACTTCTATGTGTAATGCAGCTTCTTTCCATTCGCAAGAATCCTCTAAGAAAAAGTCAGCTGAACAGTATTTATAATCTCATAACTTTGCCCTAAAATGTGAAAGCTGAGGATGAAGGATGCATGTGTGTGTACATGTACTGGAGAAGACGTTGATGGAAATATTTGGTGGAATATGTACTTTTAAAGTCACACTGGCCACTAGAGACAATTTGGTGCAATGATCTGAGTGTTGGCTATGGATGCTGGGAGGTCAGAGATCAAATCTCCATTTGACCATGGAAACTCATTGAGCAAGTCACCCTCTCTCAGTTTTAGAGAAGGTTAAAAAAAAACCCTCCCTAAATAATATCTGCCAAGGAAAACCCATGAAATGTTGCCTTAAGGTTCCCATTAATCAGAAATAACTATAAAGCACACAACAACAACAACAACAACAACAACATGTACATGCAGCTCTCATGCATTCTGACTGACTGACTGAATAAATAAATAAATAAATAAATAAAGGTACTATAGAATGGCTGCCTATCTAGCACTATTTCAAGGCAGAATAACTGATCAAAAATACACCTTATGTTTAATTCAAATAATACATTAACACTGGGGATGGGGAAAACTGTCAGTTTTGCTTTCCCCCACATTCAGTTTTTTTCCACAGCTCAAATTCAAAACCTGAAAAATTTGGAAAAATCAACCGCAAAACAAATTATTGTCTTATGAGCCACGTTCAGTAAGTCTGCCTATTTGCAATGTTGCTTTTTTTACCTGACAGCTATATAAGCATTAAAAATGAACAGACTTCCAAGCAGGGGGGCAAGAGGCAGTTTGGAACTACCAAAAAGAAATAACAAATACAACCTTCAAAAAGGTTACACAATATTGGACCTGGATGGATGTATCTATCAGTTTTCCTTTCTTCTATATTCATTTTTTTAAATGAGGTTATTTCAATACACAATATGGAGACATATTCACATTTTAGTAAATGTTTATCAGACATCATATATATTGTGATTATAATCTATATTGTGATTGGGTTCTACATTAGGAGAAAGATGAAAAAATAATAAAATGAACAGAAAAAATACTTGCCATTCTTAGCGGTACATATACACTGTGAAATTAATGTAGTTTGAAACCAATTTAATTGTTGTGTATCAATATCTTGGAATCCTGGGATTTGTAGTTTAGTGTGGCACCAATACATTTGAGTAAAAAAGGCTAATGATCTTGTAAAGCTATAACTCCCAAGAAACCATAATTTTGAGCCATGATAGTTGAAGTGGTATCAAGCTGTATTAATTCTATGGTGCAGATGTTACCTTAGTAAACACTAAACTGCTTTGTAATTTCACACGAAAACAAATGAGGGAGTGAGAAAACGAATTATTTATTTGTTAAGAAGGTGGCATTTATCTCTGTGTAACCTTCCTAAACAATGGTGACTGATTATAGCTGCTTTGACTCTAAAGAGTTTATCACACAAGGCAGGCAAATTGCAATTACAGCAAAGCAACAACTTCTTTGCCTTGGACTAATTTTACGGTGTCTCCTTTTCCATTGCTGTCCCAGTGGGAGACTCTTTCTTTCTTTGGTTTCTTTTACCAAAGGAGGCCATCATTAATGAATTATTTGTGTTTGTAAAAGAAACATTTTCCAATGGGAAAAGTGGGGAAAAAGGAGAGATGTCATGCAATAAAATCAAGGCAGGCCATCGTTGCCCTGCTTTGCTTGCAATTTGCCTGCCTTGTGTGATTAATTCCAAAGCTTTTTAAACTGTAATGTTTCTTATTAAGTACAGAAGGATGAAAAATGGGGGACAGCTATGGAAGGGAAAATGAAGGCACTGAACCCCAATAAGCATTTTACCCCCTTCAGTGAAGTTTTCCATCAGCTCCCAAATTTATAGCATTGCAGAAAATGAGAGATTAAAAATTGATTGCATCTGAAACCTTTCTATTTGCTGTGTTTACATCCCTCTGGTAACTTTGCTTGGCTGCTTTCTTTAGATGTCTAAACTGTACTAAATATAGGCGATCCCTGGGTTACAAACATTTTACAAATGACTCATAGTTAAGAATGAGGGGGGGGGGGGACCACAAGGAAGAGAGAGAAATCTACCCCTAGGAAAAGGAATTCACTCCTGAAAGAGTTTTCATGGGGCAAATGATGTCTCCACTGAAGCTTTATCTTCAATCCTTGTTTCTTCTACAACAAGTCACATTTTTCAAAATCCAGTTATTACAGGGACAGAAAGTGAGGTGAAATCTTTTGCACAGGGGCACAGACCACAAAACAAACACCACAGGGATGTTAACCCTTCTCTATGTTCTCCAAAGTGCTCTCTCTCTCTCTCTCTCTCTCTCTCTATATATATATATAGAATCATAGAATCATAGAATCAAAGAGTTGGAAGAGACCTCATGGGCCATCCAGTCCAACCCCCTGCCAAGAAGCAGGAATATTGCATTCAAATCACCCCTGACAGATGGCCATCCAGCCTCTGCTTAAAAGCTTCCAAAGAAGGAGCCTCCACCACACTCCAGGCCAGAGAGTTCCACTGCTGAACGGCTCTCACAGTCAGGAAGTTCTTCCTCATGTTCAGATGGAATCTCCTCTCTTGTAGTTTGAAGCCATTGTTCCGCGTCCTAGTCTCCAAGGAAGCAGAAAACAAGCTTGCTCCCTCCTCCCTGCAGCTTCCTCTCACATATTTATACATGGCTATCATATCTCCTCTCAGCCTTCTCTTCTTCAGGCTAAACATGCCCAGTTCCCTAAGCCGCTCCTCGTAGGGCTTGTTCTCCAGACCCTTGATCATTTTAGTCGCCCTCCTCTGGACACATTCCAGCTTGTCAATATCTCTCTTGAATTGTGGTGCCCAGAATTGGACACAATATTCCAGGTGTGGTCTAATATATGGTGTTACACTTAAAAACGTACCTGTTCTGTCTTACAAATTCAACTTAAGAACCCACAGTACCTATCTTGTTCATAATTTAGGGATTACTTGTACTCAAAAGATGTTTTAAGTTACAATGCTAGAAATTTGGAAACTGAAGGAAAAATTCATGGGGGGGGGGGGCGGGTCATAATCACATTAGCTGCATTCCTGATACATCAATACAGAGCTGAACCTTTACCATCCTTTAAGGAGAAAATATGCAGTAAAGATGGATAACAAAGTTTTCGTCTTGTGGTTAGAAAGCAATAGGCTGAACAATATTATGCCATATAGAAAATGTCTGTGTATGAAAGAGAGAGAAAGTGAGAAGAGTGTAGAGTACTCTGTTTTCATTTTTATTGTGTTTTTTGAATTCCCAGAAATGATTCCATATTGCATTACCTACAATTCCCAACCAGGGGCAAATGGTAGAAATATATCTTCTTCTTAGAAATATATTTTCATCTTATTATTATTAATACAAAAAGCTTTATTGAGAAATGAGATTAAATCCCACCTTTTTGAAATTGCAGATTGTTAGGAGTAATCTGCATACATTTGAACTATGGCACTTTGCCAGTCAATTCTTTCTCCCCTCCAGATTGTGCTAATTTTGTAAAATAATACAAAATCAATGTCTAATTTATTCATATATATATATATATATATATATATATATATATATATATATATATACACACACACACACACACACACACATACATATATATATATATCCCAATGAAAGTGCTGTTGAAAAGTTCAGTTTAGAGAGAGAGGGGAAAAACTCTTACTGATCCATTTTTAAAAATTCATGAATATTTTAGCTGATCTTTTTGATTAATTTAAAATCGTATTTCCTGAGCACCCAATTCAAAGTCAAGCAAAGATTAAATTTCAATCGGACACTAGTATCTCACTGATAGCTTTCTCTCTTTGAAATCCATTTTGCAATGCTCTACAGAGAAGACAGAAAAGCTATTAACAAAGCAATTCTTCCTCATGGTTAAGGGATATGAACATTTAAATAGGTGATAGGCAAACAAGACATTTTAATTGGTATTAGCACACAACCATAGCTGTATCAACATTTCTTTTATTAACTTTGATGTCCTAGTTCCTATTACTGGAATACTGAAATCCCCATCTAGTTGAGCACAGACAATCCCCGAGTTATGAACATTTGACTTACAAATTACTCATAGTTAAGAACGGGGGTGAAACAACAGGAAGTGAGAAAAATCTACCCCTCAGAAGGGAATTTCTTTCACTCCTGAAAGAGTTATTATCATGGGGGAAAAGATGTCTCAACGGAAGCATTCTCACCAATCCTAGTTTCCACAACAAGCCATATTTTTCAAAATCCAATTATCACAGGGACAGAAAGTGAGGTGAAATCTTTTGAGCAGCAGCAGCAGCACAGACAGTGAAACAAACACCACAGGGGTGTTAACCTTTCCATATGCTATCCAAAGCTTCTGTGTGTGTGTGTGGCTGGCTGGCTGGCTGGTGTTACACTTTAAAATTGGACCTGTTCCGTCTTACAAACAAATTCAACTTAAGAACAAACCTACAGAACCTATCTTGTTTGTAATTTGAAGACTGTCTGTATTTCTAAACTCTTTATCCATTCATCGAGATATTTTTTAGCTTCTTTAACCAATTTATTTAAATTCCCCATCCCAGAGTTTCAACATGATGAGAGGGAAAACATTACAAAAACATCCCAATTACTCCCTTAAGAACCAACAAACAAAAAGAGCGGCTTATTGAGCTGGACATGTTTAGCCTGCAGAAGAAAAGGCTGAGAGGAGACATAACAGCCATGTATAAATACATGAGGGGAAGTCATAAGAAGGAGGGAGCAGGCTTGTTTTCTGCTGACCTGGAGATCCATTCATCAAGTGAGATGCTATGGTCCTAGGCATGGTTTATGCATTGGAGTCTCCACTTAGCCACAGAATTCCACTCAGTGACCTTGGGCAAGCTACATTATCTCAGCCTCAAAGGAAGACAATGGCAACCCACCTTTGAATAAATCTTCCAAGGAAACCCTTTGATAGGTTTGTCTGTGGGTTGTCATTTTTCAAAAATTACTTGAAAGGCATATAATGAGAACATGATGCTGGGGGGAGAGTTTGATCATGGAGAAGATCTGAAGGACTATATTGTCCTCTTTCAACATTGTTATTTATTCAGCAGGCTATTGAAGACTAACTGTTCAAGGGGTCTGGGACTTGCAGAATTGTACATTTCAATTCCTATGTTTTAAACTGGCTTTAATTACATGGATATTTCAATTATATTTTTTAACTCTTGTATTTGGTATATTTTTAAACATATGTTTTTTTAAATTGATGTAACCCAACCCAAGTTCCAATGAAGCAATGAGGTAATAGTAGCAAGAACCCATGTCAGATATTTCCCTCTTCCTTGCATAAATATATTTGGCACTTAACATCTCTTGTGTTGCAATTGGAGTTGCCAGGCAAAATAGTTGACAGAGTTTCTGTGCTTATGAAGTTGTATTGCTCTTAGTGTCTTCAGGTCATATCCAAATTATGGTGATCCTAAGGTTAGCCTTTGGAAATCTTGTCCTCTAAATTATGTAGGACATATATGCATATTTTTGATATATTTATCATGCTTCTCTCTTATCAAAAAATATTTGGGTATTATAGTACTATTACGCCTTTGTTGAAAATTTAATTTTTGGAAATTTATTATTTATTTATTTAATTTATTTGTATACCTCAGTTTCTCAGCCCGTAGGCGAAATAAATTATGATTCTCTGTAAAACTAGATTGTTGTACATTTTTCTTAACTCAAGGTGACCCACATGTATATATGTGCATATATGTATGTAAACTATTAGAAATATTATATAACACACTTTGTATGCAAATACCTCTCAGTTACTTCCATTTCTAGCTTCATTTGGACTGCAATCTCTTCTCCATATTATTGTAAAACTTATGAATCTCAACAAAAACAGAATAAACACATCAATAGATGTCCTGTCTACTTACTTCATTGTATGAATCCATAACAGCCAAGCTCAAGGACCATTTCTGTTTTATTTGCAGTGAATAATTCATGACCACTACTGGATGTATTTTACACATTAAAGAACCTAGAATCTGTTGTTATAGCAATCTGTATTTGCAACAAACATTGCAGTTGCTCTGAATATTGAATTGCGTAAAGACAGAACAATCCCAAGGACATTCATAGGGCTCTAGTATTAATGCTAGATGGACTCCACTAATAGTGAACAAGAACTTGCACTTGAAATGCTCTTTTCAGTTGCACACAATAGCTGCCAACATGATACCCACAATATGTGTTAGATTGCCAGTCCTATTATTTTCTTCCAGTATAGGATGAGATAGGAGTCCATCGAACATGATAGGATCCTGGTTGGGGAAGGGTGATATATTGCATACATAGAAAAATCCATTATTCCAGCTATTATTTCAGAAATAGAAGGAACCACAAAGGCCCTGTAGTCCAACCTCCTGTCATTCTTTAATTCACAACTATAGCAGGCCTGAAAGATGCCCATTCGACCTATGTTTAAAGACTTCTAAAGATGGAGCGTATATCCTCCAAGGCAGTTTATTCCACTCTAAGGCAGTTTATTCCACTTGTAGTCAAAAGGTTATTTCTTATTCTTTAGATAGTATCTCTTTTTTTTCTAATTTCAATCTACTGGTTTTCATTCTAGTCACAGGAGAAGCAGAAACCAAGTTTGTCCCATGTGCTGCATGCCATTCCTTCAGATATTCAATGATAGCTACCATGCCACCTTTCAGGCCTCCTTTATACTGGCAGCTTAATCTGGGGACTTTGATAGCATGGAGCAAAGTCGGGTTAAGGGCTAAAAGATCTCGATACTTACTGTAAGCAGGGCCGTAGCCAGAAAAAAATTTCAGGAGGGGTTGAAATTTTTTTGGGGGGGGTTGAAAATTTTGCAGGAGGGGGGTGTTGAAACCTGCCTCCTAGCTCACGCTGAAGCTCCGCCCCTGTCAACCACCTCCACCAAGTCTGACCTCCTTAATGAGAGCATTCAACATACACACCCAACTTGGTTGCTTCACTACATCGGCTATTGCTGCAAGTAATGACAGTGTGAATAAATTGTCAATATTTGCTTGAGATAGTGCTTACAGTTCTGGAGGGACTCTTAATTTTTTGCATCTCATGGACTTAGCAGAGATTTTGTTAACCAGTTAAAATTCATGAGTAAACCAGGTTTTTTAAAAAAATCTGAAACATTTCGGGGGGGGGGTGAACTCCTAACCCCCCCTCGCTTCAGGCCTGACTGTAACTTATTGTCCATTGTGAAGACTACTGTCACCCAATTTAGGTTGCGTATGTGTGTGTCTCTCCTCCCTCCCCATGTAGATGTGGTCTCTGTCTTTTCTTCTCTGCATTAAAAATATAAAGGTCCTTCAGTTGTTTGCCATAAGACTTGATTGCCAGACCGTAAATAATCTTGGTTGCTTTTCTCTAGACACTTGTTGATATTCTTCTCAAACTGTGGTGATCAGAAGTTAAACATCTTGAGCAACTGACATTTGAATCCAAGTTATATAATGGTCTTGAAAAATCTAAGTAGAACAAGAAGTATTTTGAAATATCTGTATCTTATGACATATTGGGCAGGTTCTATGTGATATATGCTGAGACAAGGTCCCGGAAAAAGTGCTATTCTAGGTTGCTGCTCTAGACCGTGCTACCAATTGGGATGCTAGGGAAACCACACCATCCCAGGAAACATTTCCCCTTAAACAGAGACATTGCTGGACAATCTGAGGTGCTTGTATTGTATAAGGGGATTCCAAACATTGGCCAGTGTGGAAAAGTGATAGTGCATGCATAAAGTGACTGGCTATTATGATTAAGGAACATTGACACCAAGGGCTACTGAAAACAAACTAGAAATCAATTGTAGTAACGTCATTTGATATAAGGAAGCTCTCAAGGGATGCTATGCTAAACTAAACTGAACTCGATAAAATGGTTTCCCTAGGTTACACATCTTGTTCTTTTATTGAGGCCATGGGCACAGTTGTCTACTGCTGCTACACAGAATGGCATACTTGGATACCTGTAACCTGGCAGAGATTAAAAATGGCCACAATTCCAGCAATATAATGGGGAGTTCTTCAAATTTTGCCTCTGGCCATCGAGTACTCTCGAGTGGCTGTGCCTTGACATTAGTGTAGTATTATATTTTAGCATTACAGAATTATGTTTCCGTTTTCACATAATTGCCTTCTACGAAACAGTTGCATTAGTATTTAATGAGTTTGGAATTAGAAGGAGAGAAAGAAAATGTCACCTTTCCTGTAAATTGGATTCTTGTTAATTGGGTTGCAAGCCAGATCCAACCTCATTCTGTTTGCTATTGCGTTCTTCAAGACCCTCCCATCCTGGGTATTTTGCTGCACAATATGATTTAGATTTCTTGTCTCTATGGACTACATAGAAATACAGCCAGATCCAGTTGATGGTGCTACATTTTCAGGCAGCTTGTTTTCCTTCTAATTATTTCTAGAATTCAAGGAAATGAGAGTATCATTGGAAGAAAACTAATCTAAAAGTGGCCATCAAAGCCACAAGGCTTTCAGATTTGGAATGTTTGTTCCTTGGTTGTTATAGAGGTTTTTTTTGTCCCATTCCAAAGATTGACAGCAGGAAACAATGCACTGAAACATAATTAACTGAACTAGCTATTTTCTATAAGCAGATGGCTATTCCGGGGGAGAAATCTAGATAAGTTGTTGAAAAGTTACATCCTGAAGATTCTAGTTTGATTCCCAGCATCTCCAAGGTGAATAGACAACCATAAGTTGTTGTTGTTGTTGTTTTTTGCTGTGAATAGACTACCCTAAGTTTTCATGATGCACAATGGCTTCTGATGCACATCCCAGGGATTATTTTTTCTTTTTGCTTTAAACTGCCTCTCTTCTATTTTTGGGAAAATCAGGGGATAATCTGGAAATTCTGGAGTATCTTGTGGCTTTGGGGCAGCCTGGCCAGCTGCTTCATTCCTTGTATTTTCTTTTCTTGACCTAGGTGAAACAGACAGATGTGGAAAAGGAGGTGAAGCAGGTTCCACTCACCTGCCCCATGGACTCAAATTCATCTCCTTGTGTGCTGCATGTGTCGGTTTTGCCTGGGCAGAGGAAGGGAGGTACTGGGGAAAACAGACACATCCAGGACAAGGAAAAAGATATGTGATCCATGGGGTAAGTGATAGTGGAGTCCACTCCTCCTCCTCTTCCTCTGGGAACACAATGAGGACCCCCCCCCCCGGTGCATTGCAATGGTGGCACCCCATTCACAGTTTCCCCACTTTTGTAGAGGAGAGGGGGCTACATTTCTAACCCCCTCCAAAAATGTAGGGCCAATTGTGTGATAGAAAAAAATTGCAACTTTGAAATGATTCAGTTTTACTTCCTCTTTAAAGAATAGAATGCACTTTATTCCACAACAGGATAAGATTCATGTAAATATCATACCTTAATTTCTCTGATTCTAGTCCCTGATGTGACCACAGTTTTTTTTCCATCCAGAACTGCTTTTTGTCCAGAATGAATATTAAAGTTCAAGATATTCTGCAGGAAACACAGCCTATTACTTTTGAGTGACTGTAACAATTCTTCAATATGGAGTCATGCCGTGTAACCTAATATACAATTAACATCTGTTAGGTAGCTTAGTCCTCTGGCATATCTCCAGTTTCTGCTAAGAATCTTAGCATGATATACGCCAAACCAATTTGTCCAGGCTGTTCAATCAGGTGACAGCAGCTTGCAAGGCATTAAAACAATTACATGTATTTATGCAAGAGACACATTACCTACGGCCAGTAAAATGAGCATTTTATAACATGGCAAAATATTCTAATTTACAGAAAATAAAGGGTGTGAGTCTGAAACATTTACTGCAGGCAAGTCTTTGTACTCAAGACCTTTTTTTAAAATTCATTAGGATGTTTCTTTTATTACTGCTAAAATATATAGAAAGAATAAGGAAAATATAATTTTTCCATAGAAAGAAATAGGGAAATAAATGTTTAGATAGTGGGTCTGAAAATCTAAATGCAGTTAGCTACTGAATGCTTTCAAAGTATAAGGTTGTCACTGAAGACCCTTCCAGACAGCCGCTTAATCTGGAGTAAGGAAATGGGATCTGGTGTTCATCTCAGAGAATGAAGGGAGGCAGAATCTGATGGTGGAAGAGCTTTCAGTAGTTCCTTTGTCATGGTCAGATCATTCATTGCTCAGGTTTTGAAAGTTTAGCAGAGGTGGCGGACCCCATTAAGATTGTCCACCCCAAGAAACTTATGGATCCAGATGGATTCCTGATGTCTCTTGGGGATTTTTTGGCTACCAGAGTAGGTGATCCTATTGATGCTGTGATTGAACTCTGGAACACAAAGGTGGCCAGGGTGATCAATATCATGGCTCCGAAGTGCCCCTTTCTCAGATGGTATTCTCCTGGAGTGACTGGCAGGGATGGGCACTGCATTTCAGTGGTTCCAATAATTCCTTACAGGTTGTCTCCAGAAGATCGTATTGAGGAAGTCCTGCTCGGTTGCACGGCCTGTTCCAGGATCTTACTAACAAATGGCTCTTCTTTATCCCCGGTGTTATTTAACATCTAATGAAACCGCTGGGAGATATCATTCAGAGTTTTGGAGTTTGATACCATCTCTACATTGATGATGTCCAACTCTACTACTCCTTTCCATCAGATGCCAAGGAAGCAGTTCCACACCTGAACCACTGCCTGAGGTCAGTAATGGACTGGATGGGAGTAAACAAATTGAAACTTAATCCAGACAAGATGGAGGTACTACTGCTCTCGAGTAAGATCGATCTGGGAATAGGGTTACAACTTGAGCTGGACGGGGTTACACTCCACTTGAAATTCCAAGTTTGCAGCCTGTGGGTGATTCTGGACTCTGCCCTAAATCTGGAAGCGTAGGTGGCAGCAGTGATCAGGACTACCTTTGCACAATTAAAAGTCATGCACCAGCTGTGTCTGTGCCTGGAGAAATCTGACTTGGCCATGGTAGTACACACACTGGTTACATCCTGTTTGGACTACTGTCATATGCTCTATGTGGGACTGCCCATTAAAACCATTCCCTATTCATGCCAATCACAACTAAGTCAAAGTAAGGCTTTGAGGCCAGCCATATATTGCTTCAAATGGATTAGTGTCCTTTTTTTGAAATAAATTCATTGTCCCTTGCTAACAAACAAGTTGTCTGAAGAACAAATGAAGTTTATATGTGTTGGTGACAATAGGAAAGGGAAGGAAGGAAGGAAGGAAGAAAATAGATGCAGAATAGTGACATAACTGTGTTATAGTCATTGTAGTCCATCTAGAATACAATCCATTTTGGTGAAGACAAAATAGAAACTATTTTTTAAAAATCGAAACAAACAGCAACAATATCTGACCCCAACAACATCTTTATGAGAACTGGAAGTATATATTGGCATCACGTTTTAAAAAAATATTATATAGGTGTTAATAGTGAAGTTTTGGAAAGAGGTGTCTTACAAAGAGAAAATTAGGAAAGTGGAAACTCAAACTTTGTTTCTTTAATGTAAGTTTAATGATCCCTTCTAACAATAGGCTATACTTTAGCTATTCTCATTGCATGCAGACAAAACGATGAGGGTAGCAATAGTTATAACATTCTCTGACTTTACTGTGGACAGTGTTATATAAGAAAGGGATATATCATTACAGTCCAGATATTTTGAGTCTAACAAATTATTGATAGACTTATTGTAGCTCTGCCTTCATTAATGCAAAATATGCTTCACTCTTGCTTTGACATGTGGTGAATATACATTTCTTTGATTTCATCCCACCCTTAATCTATTTCTCTCTTATTATTGACAGTACTAGGTTGCCAGTGATATATACTGTTCTCAGTATTGGCAGTTCCAAGATAATAGGTTCTAAATAGAGTTATCCATGGTAGGCTTCAAGACTAAAGAGGCTAACCCTCTTGTCTCATCCCTGCTTGGCTGATTGATTGTTTATTGTGTTGTCCTCAAGACTGTCCCTGGCCTATGTTTGTGTGTTCGCTTGGTAGTACTCTGACAACAAAAAAGTTCTTACTTTTCTGAAGTCATTATTGAGGACACTAAGTGTCCTAGCACTAAAGTGCAGTTCTGCAGTTAGCTAGCTCCATTGCAGCTCTTAGGATTCTCAGATTTGCCCTGAGAATAAAAGGGAGTAGAAAAGAAGAGATAAAGAAAAGGATTGTGTCAGATTCAATTTGTTGCTTAGCAATATTTTAAGGTTATGCTGTTACCAAAATGGTGCTGTTAAATAATACAATAGTTGTTTATGTTGAAAGTCTCTGTAAGATTCAGAGAATATTAAAACATTTCAGAAATATCTCTTTTAAAATATAGCAGAAATAGCTGTTAGGATTAGGGCTTAGCTATGCATTAGGGCTGTGTAAAGATCCGTTTTTCAAAATTGCCTCCGGATGATTCTTCATTTTTGGCTACTGGGTCACTCGTAGTGGCATGGGTGGTATGGCCATGTATTTTTTAAGCCACAACAAAACACATAGATGCTCTGCCCATTTCCTCCTTTTCATCCAAGAAAACAGAAGGTACTTCAAATAGGAATTTGCCTCTTTCAGAAT
This sequence comes from Anolis sagrei, assembly GCF_037176765.1. NCBI lineage: Eukaryota > Metazoa > Chordata > Lepidosauria > Squamata > Anolidae > Anolis > Anolis sagrei. Next base: position 217,167,024 of record NC_090021.1, on the reverse strand, counting down.
TGTGGAGCCGGCCTGAAAACAGTCTCAATTCTCTGGAAAATGTGGCTTGAAAACAGCTGCTTTTGGCTACATGTGGAGTGGCACCTGCACACGTGTGTACATGGTTTCCCCGTGAGGCTGTGAGCCTTGCTGCCTGCCTGAGCCAATTAGAAGAAGAAAGCCACTTGTGTTAGCTAGCTCCATTGCTGCTCTTAGGATCACTTCACTAACTTTTGGGCTCTATTCCAATCTTTTCCTTTGGCAATCTAATTTAATATTCTTAGTTTAATATCTTTCACTCCCTCCCTCCCTCTCTCCCTCCCTCTTCTCTCTCTCTTGCTATTTTGCTAGGGAAGTGAGGGTGGATGTGTATTTGGGGGTGGCTGTGAAAGGGCATTGGGGTGTGTATTTATTTAAATATTGGAATGGTTTACTGAAGAGAGGGGACAGCCTGGCCCCCTTGAGTCTCCATGATGGTAATTCAATTCCTCCCTAGTCCTATATTCTTGCTTCTTTCTGTACTCAGTCCTGCACCTTCTTAGCTCAAAAATACATTAAAAATTCCAAAAAAACCCAGATTCTCTCATTTATTTCCTTCCTTGCCCTATTCTTGCCCCAATTCAATTCTTTATAAAATTTAAAATAATATTTAAAAGCTCCTGTAAATTGTTTGTGGTTTCTCTTTGATTCTCATGTGCTCCTTCTCTCATACAAGAAGCCTGAGCCTCCCCTCCTCCAAATATGTTGTGGTCATGGTGTGTGTGCTGCTGGGTCAAGTGGCCACATTTTCAGGGGAGCAAAAGCCACAGGGAGAAGTACTACTGAATCTCAATCAAATCCTCCCACAGGTTACCTTTTGAGTTTTTTTAAAGGAGATTTTATTTGTAGAAAGTTTAAGAATTTCCTTAAAATCAGTGGATGACCCAAATGTCCTGAAACTTGGGGGCTAGTAATGGTAAATGTGTCCTCCAAGTGTGGCCATTTTTGTCCCAATAGCCCTAAAATTATGGAAAAGGGAGCCTCGGAAATTCCCATATTGCCACCAGTGGGGTGGATCTTCCCAGAGCAAAAGTGGATCTTCCAGCTGTTGGATCGAAAAATGCATTTTGCCATCCTGAATTTGGGAAACTCCCCAAAAAATGGAAAGGGGGGGAGGCACCAAAATCAGGACACAGAAAATGACATGGGGTTTTTACCTGAATTGCACACCCCTATGTATATAACCTTTTTTTTCTGAAATAGCTGAATCAGGAATATAAAGGTTTTTTAAAAAAAAATATGTAGATGACACTACTTCTAGCAGAAAATGTCATAGTTGAAATAACTAGAGACAAAAATTAAGAGATTACAAAAGCAGAGTCACACAACTGAATAATAAGAAAACAATGTGATCATTTAGTAGCAAATGGAAGTGTTCATTAAATGGGAAAGGTGCAAAGTCCATTGAGACATGGTAGTTTTAAAGGCTAAAGGATGCTTTTGACTGGACAGTTTCCCAAATAATCTTGGTCCCCAGATTTGATCCAAAACCAATTCTTGCACATTACCACTATTCTCTAACTAGAGATATAGTGGATCATTGTCAAGTTCGCTAGGAAGAGAATAAAGGATGGAAAAATGAAAATTATATGGGACATGTTTAATTTGAATTGTCCAGCTGCCTAATGTTTAGTGTGTTTGACTAGTTTATTGCTTACACCATAGTGGTACTGTGCATGCAAAAAGTTAGCCAATCATTTATGAACTGTCAGTCAAAAGCTCAAAAAGACTAAGCTTTCGGGGGTCTGTTGTTCCCAAGCCTTCTGCCTTTTTGCCTCTAACTACATCAATAGAGAACAGCATCTGGCTGCTTTGATTCCTTTCAAAGTCATACCAAATATGGCGTACGTAAATTTGATGGGATATTTTGGCCCTTAGGATATAAAATGTGTTCACTGTCTCTTGTGCAGATTTGTATTTAATCCATCTGTCCAAGAATGCCTCATATTTTAGGAATTTATAAGTTGGCACTAGATCAAAAAATGTCCATGAAATATTACCCCCTTCTCCTCCTCATACAAGTAAAAACTCTACAAAACATTTGTAGAGGGGAAAAAAAAGAAATGCATTGATTAAATCTCATAATGATGAGTCGAAAAAAGGTGAGAAGGATGCTGTGATCTCAGGCAATTGTATAGGTTTGTATATGTTGTGAAGACAACTTAACTAATTGAATAAAAATCTGAATGCAATTTATTAGTTGAAGTTCAAAATGAATTTTTGATTATCATTGTAAGTCCCAGCCATCCATTATTCTTAACATTCAAATGTTTTTTCCCTCTCTCCTGACATACAGCACAGTTCCAAAGCAAAGCAAATGGAGACTTTTCACAAGTCTGTTTTTCTAACAAGGGCAAGTAGGTGGGTTAAAATGGTGAGCTTAGGTGTTGTGATTTTTTCCCACAAGGACATCTTTTTTGCGCATAGTCAAAATAAAGGCGAAAAGTGGAAGCTAAACTGGTTGGCTGCCTGGCAAGGCAGCACAGTTTAAACAACACACACCTCTACTCTAATATTCCCCCAAGTAAGTGAGTGGTATAGAAGAAGCCATGGTCTCCCAGTTTAAGATCTTTGTATCTGAAAATGGGAATAATTATGATTACCCTAAATTTCAGAAATATACTTAAAGTGGAGAAACGGTTAAAGAAGTAGCAACCAAAAAGTAAAGACATACCAGGAATATAAAAAATTCGGACTGACTTCCCATCTTTATCTTGGGACCTTCCATGGGTTGAATAGTTTCATGCATATTGGATATATTGAGTATGGTGATCAGATCATGATATGAATAAACTTAACAGTTTAAATAATGCACCAGTAAGGCCTTTTCGCGAACCACCACGAGAATTTCGGGGGGGGGGGGGGGGGGGCTCTGAAGCCCCTCGAGCCCCCCCCCCCCCCCCCCCGGCTACATGCCTGCCTGGAATCAATGCAGTCAACATCAATTCCTCTTCTTGATAATTTATTATTATTTATTTATTTGCGATATTTGTATACTGCCCTTCACAACCGTGAAGGGGACTCAGGGCAGTTCACAGTACTGACAACAATTCAATGCCATAGATAAAAACAGTATAATACATTAAAATTGACCCTCCCCTAATAAATCATTAAACATTATTAAATACATCATATAAAATAACATCACCTATCACACAGAGAGATAGCCATCATATGGAGGCTATTAACTAAGTACAAGAAATAAAAATAATCAAATTCATTAGGAATAGCAAAATAACTGCAATTGAGATCCAGGGTATATATATCCTATGTGAGCTCGAATTCCCCCTTCTTAGGCAGAGAGCACTGAATTCCTTAATAAGTCTCTGTACTTATATCAGGAAAAAAATTAAATGGTGTTTAGGTAAAACCTGCCAGTTGTAGTCCAAATGAAAGAGTGCACCATTCCTGATATTAGTGCAGTACTGGGTCAATGAGCAGAATGGATGAAGCAAAGTTTAAACACTTCATCACACTGGGGTATTTTGCACCTTTGAAGAACTTTGGGGACAGGGTCTGCTAAGTGTCATCACATGACACCTAGCAGGCCCCACCCCATTTATCCTCCAAGTGCCAAGCAAGCATTGAAAGATGCTTCCTCAGCAACTACAGAAGTATAAGAGGGTTTTGAATAGCTCCAACTAAGCTGCCTGCATTTTGGGGCCCTTTCCCCCATGGGGTGGGGTGGGGGAAGCAATGAGGAAATGCACGTTGCCACCCTTTCCCCCATCTGATGGGAACAGGCCACCAACACACCTTGTCCTGTTGTCCCATCTCATGGGGGAAGAAGGGAGGGCGCATGGGGCCCCATGAGGTCAGGCGACTATTGACAAAAGGGCATGGGCCCAGGGGACATGTGAAGAGGACCCTAGTGATACAATTTTGTGACTGAACGAATACAAAATGACCGGAGAGAAATACATTTTTAAAACAATTAAAGAAATATGCACATTTGTTCTTTGTTTTCTTCATGAGATGGTTACTGAAATCAATGTGTCTGCAAATGTAATGGTGTCTCTTAAATTATTAGGTCACAAATCTTACCAGTGTTGGTGTGGTGTCATTATCCTGTTGAAATTAATTACTAACAAAGGTAATATTTTAACAACACATTTTGCTCAGCACTGTGTTTTAATGTAGTGTGTTGGACAACTAACACATTATGTAGGCTCTGTTAATTTACTGAAAGCGTAGAATGGAAGAGAGGCAAGTACAGAACACAGAAAAGGAAAGAGGTAGGAATATAGAGTCAATTTTTTCAATGCTGCCATTTTGAAATACTTCATTGTAATGAGATGTATATTTTTAAATAAGCACATATAATTATTAAGAAATGAGCATTTGAGGTAAGTTCTTTTACTTTTCTATTATTATCACCAATAATCGTATCATAGCCACATTTCTACATATTCAAAATCAAACTCTGAAGCTGTTTTCAGGAAATATCCCTGAAAAGTTCAAATCTTTTTGTGGGCAAAGACAATTATCCACCCTTAGCTTGCCTAGGTACATAGGCTGAAAAGGATTAATTTCCATTTATTTATCTAAAATCAGATTGTCCATTGTCAAATATTAGCAAAATTAGCCTGCACTGCAAATTATACATATACTTTCCCTGCATCACAGAATATTCCATTCCATTACAGAGTGGTATTAATTACCTTGGTAAATGATATCAGAGAGAAATAAATTCTGTGCTGCAATGACTTTTAAAATTCTATCCAAGAGATTTATGTTTCTTAGAGTTTTATGACATATCAGTATTATGGATACCTTTATTTTCACTGTGTGCCTATGAAATTGAATACCATCCTACTTTTTCCAGCACTGAATTGGAAATGGTGTTTTATCCTATTGCTGCAACTGCTGTATTTCATGGTAGTTCAATCTTCAGTGTCTCTCTGAGTTATGATTGCATTTCTTTCCTTCTTCAGTTTCCCGTTTTGCCAAATGCATTGATTTTCATTGTTATGCCATATTTTCTGCTTTTTAATGGATTCCTGTTCATTCTTCCCATGTCTAAATCAATGTTTTCTTATGCTGGAATAATCAATCAGTGGCAATGTCTTTGAAACTTAGCATCTTTGACAATTGTATCCTTGATCATGAAAGCATTTGGTATATCAGTTTCCTTTAGGGAGTACGTATATGTACCTCATTTATTTTGTATATTTTTAGCTGTGATCAGAAATTATTATTGCAGTCTGTATACTGCTTAGTATGGAACGGATTATTTTGTCTCAGACATACTGTCATCTCTTTTGTTTTGGGGATTTGCCAAACAAATATAACCAGTCCAACATAAAGAAGGGGTGTATGTGTGTGTGTGTGTGTGTGTGGGGGGGGGGTCTCTCTTTTGAAATAATGCAGTCTTATGCGACTTTCAAATATTCCAAAATATTTGGGAAATACCAGTAATCAAAAAGGTGTTTCTTGATTAGAAACCCGGACTGATGAAAATCAGGACCTATTCAGAACAAAATACATGTAATAGTAGGATCCCCATACCCCTGAGACCAATTGCTGCATTTTCATTTATTCATATCTGACAAAACATGCCCCCTCTAGGCATTTTCTATATCTTCCAGTCTGGCATTTCACTATTATCTGAGGTGAGGAATTAGCCAGAGCTTAGAAATGTTATCTTTTTGGATTAGAGCTCTCAGAATTATGTGCCCAATCTAACCAGCTAAGTTTAGAGATTCACTAGTTGTCTGCTAGTGGATGGATTGTGTGAGTCCCCTTCCGGAAAAAGGGTGGGATAGAAATGAAGGAAATAAATAAATTTGGGATTATCACAGTCAACAAAGGCCACTCCCTAAACTGTTGGTTCCAGGATTCCTTAGGCTCTATGGAAGTCAAAGTGGAATCATAACACAAGAATTGTGCAGTGCAGAGAGGCCCAAGTTTCCATTGATCAGTCAAAATCTTTGTAATATTTTCATAACATGTGTGATTAAGCCAACCTTCAGTCTTTCTTTTCCTTGCTCTTAAATTATGAATGTTCTTATTGGTTCTCTTATTGTGCTATCATCACCATCATCACACAAGAAGCGGCTTTATACTGATCTACATCATCTGCTTATCTAGCCTACTATTGCTACCTCTTGTCTGATATCATTCTCATCCCTTTTTCAGACAAGATTCCTTCCTAGCCATACCTGGAGATTTCCTTAGCAAGGCTTGATTATTCTGAACTTCTAAAAAGAGGTGTTCACTCAATGATATAACTATTCCTGCTATTTACCACAGTTTCCTATAAAAATGAACTTTTGAAGATTTTGGAGGATGCGATACATTTCATTTCACGATTATTTGTGCCATTCAACAACATTGGATGATCATTTTAAAGTTTTATTTTGAAATGTTTTTCTCTTGTTAGACAGATTTTGGATATCATGTGAAAAAGAAACACCTGCCTGCTTATTAGATACTGATCTTTAGTAGTATGCCTCTCTATTGTGAGTCTCTGGGAGTTATATCCAGCAGAGTCAGAATTCTCCATCCCTCAGCCAAGAGCCAAACTGAATATCCCAGTACTTTTCATATTCTGCACCATGACAGAATGAATGTATAGATGTAGACAATGCATGATGACAATATAGAAAATTATTTAGTGACAAATAACAACCACAGCATTTCCCCAAAACACAAGCTTTCTTTTGTTAGTTTCAAAACTATTTATGGTCATGCTATACTGGAAACTAGGCATTCTTTGTAAAAAGAAATTTTCTTTTTTATTAAGTCTCCAAGAATATGTATGTCCTATCTAGAAATGTGTGTGTGTGTGTGTGCTCAATCCATCATTTTATTCACCTTTTCAAGGAGAATTGCAATGCATTGCTCTTATACAAACAGTCTCTTCCCACATTTTGGATGTTATTTTATTTCTAATAATCTAGCCTCTATTCAGCATCCACATGCACATTGTCTCATCTGGTGGATTCTTTGTTAACATCATAAGTTACTAAAGCAACTTTTCAGTAAAGGGTGGATTATTTATAAATGTAGATGAATAGGACTCCTTTTGCAAAGTGTGTATTATTATTGCTGAAAGCAAGAACTAGCTGTCCACATTTTTTGTTTTCTTCAGGTATAAATGATCAGAGTTTTATACAGTTTGTCTTTTTTCCTCACCTTCCCTGCTTAATAAAAGCAACTCGGTTGCCTCAGACTGCACAGTATTTAGAAAAGCTTTACAGAGTGGATGAAACTAGCCCCATGAACACTGGGAAAATATGTATTTTTCCCACCTTCCTCTTCTTGTATATTTCTGCATTTTGCGTTGAATGTAGGATCTGAAAATCAACAAAGACCCTAGTAAGGAACCTCAATGTAGCTGGAAATAAATGGCTGTATAAAATCTGGGCTGTTAAATGAAATCATTTTATATTGATCAAAGACTTACAGAAAGTTCTTTTCTTCCACCATAATATTTCTTCATGCGCTCAATGTAACATTGCCTATTATCTGATCGTAAGGTACTGAAGATTCTAAGCATTTATACCAGATCTTGTATTCTTTTTTTTAAAAAAATTGGTGTCTCTTCTGTTCCCTTTATTTATCTGGGCCACAGCAAAAACTGTCCTTTGACTTTACAGACAATACACATACATTTATGATGTAAGCAATGAAGATTTCAGTGGAATATTTTTAGTTATTGTGAACTAATTGGACTACCCAATATTGCTTGAGTTTCAACTGCTCTGGAGGATAGCAGTCTATCACTTTGGGTGCTCAGGCATTCCTTGTGTTGCTCAGATTGTTCTTTGTTGGTCTTGAGAGAAAATGTTTCTGCTCACTGGCTGTCAGACATTCCCCTCATGCCCTTGAAAGAGTCTGTCCCTCCTGCTTACCTTCAAGCCGTTATCCATTTCAGTCTGACTTTCATTGCTGAACTTTGATGGTCTTGTGATATTGGCTGATATACTTCCTCATGTTTGCCCACAGAGGAGAAAATAAAAGAAAAACACACCTAAAAAACCCCAGTTATTTTAGGGAAAATGAACATTTGGGCACCCATTTCATCCTGATAAATTCAACAAAAACAATTAAAATGTGATTTTTAAGTTCAGCTCATTAAAATATTTCAAATGACTTGCCACGCTACAGTGTATGAATGTGAAAAAAGAGCAGTGATCTAGAAAGATCTTCAGATGAATTATTAGCATGCTGCACAGTCTGTATTTTTAGTCAGACCATAGGAGACAAAGATAAAAGCAGAACACAAATAACCATACTACTACTACTACCACCACCACCACCACCACCACATTAACTTGAATCTAAAGGTCACCTTTCTTTGGCTAAACTACATAGCCAAAAGTCAGGTGTGCATTAGATTCAATAGCATGTTAGAATTGCATTTTTAATTTATAATGGATGGTGAATCTGCAGATGAGGAAAGGAATTCCTCCAGAGATGATATAATGATATTGTATTATGCTAATAATATAATATATTGTATGTATATATCTTGTAAGCCTCTCTGAGTCCCCTTCGAGGTGAGAAAGGCGGCATATAAATGTCATAAATAAATAAATAAATAAATAAATAAATAAAAGAACATAAGTCTCTCCCTACCCTCTGTATCCACACAATAAACAGTGGAGCAATGCTATTTTAGGGTGAGCATCCCTTATCTGGAAATGCAAGATCTGAAATATTCCAAAGTGCAAAATTGTCCACTTGTGTTTGTCTTCTGCTGGTTCAATGTATACAAACTTATATCTTATGTATAAATTTATTCAGGCAACATTTTGAATGTGTATATTGGGTCTCATTCCAAGATAATTCATTATGTATACTATACATATGCAAATACAGGTATTCCAAAATTTGACAAAAAAATCCAAAATCCCGAACACCTCTGGTCCCAAGGATTTTGGATGAGGAATGCACAACCCGTATTGAGTTATCAAGCTTAAGTCTTAGATCTCCTTCTTGTGACCTCATTAGATGGGCTGATTTACCTGTTGTATACCATTTCTTCTTCTCTTTAACCACAGAGCTCTTTCAACAACGCACATCAACCAGGTTCATGGTGAAAGAGGAGAGGAATTGGTGCAATACAGGAGGCTTCCTGTGTTGCCTTAGAAGCAATGGGAAAAAGCCAAGCAGCAATGCTTTCCCCCCATGGGATGGGGGTCCACGTAAGGTAGGCGATGTGGGGTATAGAGTGATGGGTTCTCCACATCCCTGGCTGGATTCCCCATGGATTCTCCACAATGCATGGGGAATACTTAGTCTAATGTGATAAGGTCCTTGGTTAGTTACTTTCATCTCAGATCCTATCAGTGTTGTATAGCTGAGATCACACCACATTTGCCATGTGTCATTTTTATGCCCATTCTTCTGGAAAGGCACCCTTCTTTTACATATTCATGACCCTCAGAATAAGGGTCCAGATAAGGGATGCTCCTTTAATTCTCGGTAACCTAAATAATTGTGTTCCTCACTAAATGTGAACTCACTGGTCATCTTTCACTTCATATATTTCACAAACAAAATCAAAGGTGTCAGTCTCAATATATCGATCCAGAAGTAGCCATCTTACTATGCCCATGGATGCGGGCAGTCTTGAAGAAGAGGGTAACAGAATGCTATAATATTCAGTATATATAATTCCAGAGAATCCCAGTAGTGCCTTGGTTACCCTTGAGGACATGTGTATATTTCAGAGCTTCAATTACATTTTCATGGGTACAGTGATTGCTATATTGGTTTGCTGGGCTCTTTAATGAAATTGTCCATTATAAAAAGTCACCTCTGGAATTCTGTTCATGCAAGCCTTCTCTGAATAAATTTCCACAAATTTTCTCATTATCCTTGTTGTTGTTTCCTAATAACATGAATGCAAGCTATAATTTATATTTCATATTGAATAATTCTAAGGCATGCTAATCTGGTCTTGTCACTGAGACTTAGAACCAAAAACCTTAAAATGGTGTCAATAATTTGGCTTCATGTTCATATACAATATGATGAGAAAGATATTGTAAGTTGTTGAATCAAGGGCTTAGGCTCTTTTTGCATATTTGTAATGGGACAGAGATTTGCATAGTACGCTAGAGTACACTTCACCGGTGACTGACGTTTTGGGGCTTGTTTGTTTCCTTGGCAGGCAGCTAATATTATTGTGTATATTCCAACTGTTCTCTGTTCAAATATTTATTTACGAGTCTTCCTTGCCTTGCAAATCACCTTGATTTGCATTAAATAACAAATGTAACTGCTAAACCATAAATGGAAAACAAAACTCAAATGACTATAAAGATCAGTTAGAATGCAAGCTTCAACTGACAATAAAATGCAAATTTGACACTTAAGCTCTCACCTTTATGGAACAGCAAATCAATCAAAAAGGAGGCCTAAAGATTTCACCCAACAGATCAATATTTGGGAAAGCACAAATACCACTTTCCTGGAAGAAGCTAGCAACTATTTATGGGGATGTCCCAATTGCATCTGCCAATCAGAAGTTCCAACCAATGCCATTCCCAGCATAGCCTTGCAGCTTCCTCATGCATTGGGCATTTACCTACAGAGATGTTTGTGCCAGAGGGGAGCTATGAATTCCATAAGGAGCTGCAATACCATGCAGTTTTTCCAATAACATTGTGATGATCTTACCATGCAAAGAAGGCCTTCAAAAGCCCATACTTCTCACCATTTTTGATTAATGTAACACATGGTAAATAATATATATTACTTTTGTGCATATATATATATATATATATATATATATATATATATATATATATAATCTTTTCCAGCAGGATTGCAGAGACTTTTCAGTCCCAAATTCTATATATTGTGCCCAGCAAGGAACAGCTTTCCTAGTGCTTAATGCTTCTCTTTTTGTTTGCTGAATTCCATGGATCATTGGGGATTGGTAAAAGTAGAACTTTTTCTATTTCACAACAGTTGGTTTCTATTCTCCGATGTTACTACTGATAAAAAGACTGTGGTATACATATAAATACATTCTGGTCAGCCCTCTAAAATATAAATACAATAAAATCAAGAAACTTAAATTAATAAGTCAAATAAAAACGATGTATTGTCGAAGGCTTTCATGGATGGAATCACTGGGTTGTGGTAAGTCTTTGGGCTGTATGGCCATGTTTCAGAAGCATTCTCTCCTGACATTTCACCTGCATCTATGGCAGGCACCCTCAGAGGTTGTGAGTTCTGTTAGAAACTAAGAAAATTGGGTTTATATATCTGTGGAATGTCCAGGGTGGGAAAAATAACTTGCGTCTGTTGGAGGTAGGTGTGAATGTTTCAATTGGCCACCTTGATTAACATTTAATAACCTAGCAGTTTCAAGATGTGGCTTCTTATGCCTGGGGGAATCTTTTGTTGAGAAGTGATTAGCTGTCCCTGAGTTTTCTTCTGTAGTTCCCCTCTTTTTGAGAGTTGTTCTTTATTTATTGTTATGATTTTGGAGTTGTTTTTAATAGTGGTAGTCAGATTTTGTTTATTTTCATGGTTTCTTCCTTTCTGTTGAAATTGTCCACGTACTTGTGGATTTCAATGGCTTCTGTGTGTAGTCTGACATGGTAGTTGTTAGAGTGGTCCAGCATTTCTATGTTCTCAAATAATATGCTGTGTCCAGGTTGGTTCATCAGGTACTCTGCTATGGCTGACTTCTCTGGTTGAAGTAGTCTGCAGTGTGGTTTGAATTCTTTAAAAGATACATCTCGCTTTTTAAAAATAAAAATATAAACTTTATAGCTTGGTGCTAAAAGAGTGTAGCTTTCACACCAGCCATATTTCCTGTGGGAAAGGGATTTAAAATTTGGGGTGCTAGTACAGATGGTGCCCATAGAAGGCACACCAGGGAAGCCCATAGAAGGCACACCTTCTAAGATGGTGGGAACCCATGTCATCCTTAACATGCCATTTGACTGTGATTCCCATCATCCCTAGGCAGCCTGACCAATATTGTGGAATGCTGTGCATGGAAGTACATCCATTCCCACTCCTAACCTGAGTAAGCTTAAAAGAATCCTCCATCTTGTGTGACTGTGGAGCAGAACAGACAACTCTGTATCTGTATGCTTGTCCACTATACCCTGCCTCATATACAGAGGAAGAATTGTTGGAGGCTACAGACAATGCAGTTGCTGTTGCCTGTTTTTGGTCAGAAGATATTTAACCACTTGGGCTCCTTCTGTTTTTATCAGTTTTGTACTAATTTATGCAATGCTTTTGATATGAAATAATAAATTAATAAATAAAACCTAAGCATATGGGCAGATTGAGATGGGAAGAGGTGCTCCTTTGAACATGCTCCTTAAAGTTCGATTTTAAGTTGTTGAGGCACAGCCTTGATCATGACTTCTACATTTTGTATCATTTTAGAGATGTTGCAGTTTGTGTGCTTGATATTTTGAAATGCAAAACACATAAAAGACACAGATCATGGAATGCCCATCAATATCTTATGCTTATGACTCATTTACCCTCTGCTACTTTCATCATGAATTTAACTTTCTATTACAGTGATCCATCTTCATCTTCCTTATTTTTTCCATGCAATTTCCATCTCAGGATAGAATATTAAGGCTTTCTTTTGAGTTTTAACCATAATGTCCCCCACCCCTCTGAGTTTGTAGAACTGAACAAACCAGCACCACTGGATAAATAATTCATATACCTAAAATTAATGATTAGTTTGAAAATGGTTATCAAATATTTAATTTGATTGAAATGGCTAGGCGGGGGCATTATGCATTTCAGATATGAGAGTTTGAATCAAACAATAAGACAGTTCTATTTTTCATGCAGCTCACACACTGCTCTCTAGTCTTCTTCTTTAATAAACAATTTTGGAACTTAAATTTGATCATTACATGAAAATTGTCATGGCTGATTATATCATTTTGGAAAACTGATTACAAGACTAGTTGCTTATTTCCTCCCCATTATGCCATACTCAAGAGTTCCTAAAGGAGGACATGTGGCTTTAGAAACAATATTTAAAACACAATGTGCAATTTGCTAATGCCGAGGCTACTTCTGAACATTATCATGAAAATTATAATATGATCAAAAAAGAAAGAAAGAGAGCAAGATCCAACAATGTCTAGGCATGCTATGAAATTAATTCTGATTCAAACTACCAATGGGAAAATCTGGAATTTAAATCAATTACAATTTCCATCAGTTCCCACATAAGGAGATAATTCCAACAGAAAAAAAGGTGTAGCAGTTAGATTTGGGTACAAAAAGGAAGCAAATTGAAATCCAGTTTCCAGAATCACACTGGCTGGAAGATTTTGTGAAATTTATACTGCATACAGATTGATTTAAAAAGACCAGAAAGTCTCAGATTTTGTTCCTGTTCTCCCTGATTTTATTTTGGAAAAGCATACATGTTTTGTTTCATCCCGTGAATATTTTCTATTAGCTCCCAATCAAGCAGTCGTTTTGTACTAGCTCCCCATATTGATTTATTTTGACCTGGTATAAAATTGGAGTCAAACCCTGTGTGGTTCACTGGTTTGAATGTTGAACTAGGACATTGGGAGACCAGGGTTGAATCACCTATAGTCAATAGAAATATGCTGGTTAGTGTTGAGCAAATTACATGTTCTCAGCCTCAGAGGAAGACAAGGGAAATAGCAATCCCTCTTTGAACAAAACTTGCCAAGAAAATGTTTCAATAGTTATACTTTGGATTTGCCATAAATAAGAAATGACTTGATGGCATACAACATCAACAGAAGGAACAACATTTCTTTAGATGTGCAATCTCGGTCTTTGCCAGTTTGTACCAGGTAACATGTATATATAAGAGGCACAAATATTTGAATGGGCCACTATCTGTTGACAAAGTCAAACTTCTACATTGAGAATGTGATTTGAAAGGGTTTCATGGCACCCAGTTAACACCCCCTGCTAGTAGTATGTCTTCCACTGGCAAAATGGGAAGACAATCTTCCCTGTAATCCTCTCCCTGACATATCCTCAAAATCTACTATAGAAAAGTTATGAGACCTTACTTCAATTTTCAGGAGTGAAAAGAAAGTACACTATAACCCTCATATCCCCACATCTGATATGTATGGGTGCACTTACCCATGGTTTTGTTTATCCACTTGGAATGTCCTGTACAAGCTACTAGTGGTGTACAAAATTATGGTTACTCTTCGTATTTTGTATCAAATGTGTTAAATTCATGCATACTACTTGATATTAGAAACATGCAGGAAAGGTGAGGGGGGGATTTAAGAATCGAACTCTCGCCCATCATTTTCGTTAAGATTCTCTAACATTCAGATGCCTCCCAAGGTCAGTTTAATTTTCAGTATAAGCATTAAGCAACTTTGGCAAAGCCAAGATAACATAGAGTGTTTTAAAAACCAAGCCAGGTTTTTTTTTGGCCCAATCACCATAAAGAAGGTTCTGGGGGTGGGGCTAGCAAACTTGGGCAGGAAACTGAGAACACAGCATTTTTAGAAATGTAGTTTGGGAAGGCAAGGCCCCCTGTGGCAGAGAATCCAAAAGGCCCTTCCCCAAGCTACATCTCCCAGAATGCAGTGTTCAGAAAGCCCCAATGGCACCAGCTGTTTAGAGTCAGTCTAATAATAATAAATAAAATTATTAATCTGCAAAGAGGATTTAAGTAAGTAATATTTATTTATTTGCCATATTTATAGCCCACCATTCTCACCCTGAAGAGGAATAAGTATAATAGTATAAATCTGTGCTAAGTTAAAGTGATGTGGCTGTGTGTTATAAAGACAGACAGATATCCAAGAGGGTTGCTGTTGTTGCTTTTTTGAGGATAAATTGTTTTTGTCTAAACTTTTAAAAAATCTCGCAAAATCTGTAGATGTGTGATTTTTTTCTGAAACTTCTTGGGATTGATGCCCTTCTTATCCCGTACATTGGATATAAAATAGATTGCTCTTGTAGTTTTTCTTTTTAAAATGTTGTTTATAAAACTTTTAAAACTCCCCAAAAATCTGTGGATAAGTGAAATATTCTGATAAATGTGTTCTACCATCAGAGCAAGTTTTACATGAATTGCTTTGAAAAGGAGGGAGAAAGGAGCCCCTAAAGTTTTCCTAATTATAATCATTATGCACAATTACTATAACGAAATAGTAACAAAATTTCATTGCTCTCAGTAAAGTAACAAATTTTCCCTAACTCTTTCAGAAGTGAATCTTCATTCCTAGGGGGAGATTTCTCTCACTTTCTGTTGCTTCACCCCTGTTCTTAACTATGAGTTGTTTGTAGCTGGAATGTTTGTAACTCGAGAACTGCCTGTAATGCAGTTTGAACTGCATTGAACAGGATTATATGAAACTACAGTGTCATATAATCCAGTTCAATGCAGTTCAATTTCCATTCTGAAACTGCATTATATGGCAATGTAGATGGGGCCTCAATCATTCATCCTATTGAAAACAGTAAATTTCGCTCTTATTCATGGTTTCACAAATTTATATGAAGGTCAGGAATGTAACCTCCGCAAATACATGGTCGTACTGTACAGCTATGGCAAACAGAGGCTCAAGATGAAATCCTTCAAGTTAGAGTTCGGAAGTAGGGTAGAATCAAGAGGACACGGGACAGAGAAAAGCAGAAGCAGCGGTAGAGCCAGTAGCAGTAATGGCAGGGCTAATAAAGCTAGAATTTACCATGGAGTGATTCACTGTTTGATGCATATTCTCGGTCAGTCAGTCAGTCACTTATCTGCCTGGCTCTTCCACAGGCCTCTGCAGCCACTTCTCACCTTATTTTCAGCTTGTGAGAACAAGGGAGCAGGTGCATAGACAGCCGATTAGGAAAGAGATAGAGAATGCATATTCATCAGATCCTCCTCGTATTTGACAATATTTGTGGAATGGGAAGGGGTGAAATTGTGACAAAGATTGGAGAAAGGGCATGTGGCATCAGGGCCCCCCATTTAGTTCAAGCCCCTCCCCTAATCAGTCCCTATACCCTCTATACATAATTGTGGGATTCCATCTGTTTCTGTTGTGTTTATCCATCTACTACCACTGAGTTTCCAAGTTGCTATTACCAAGTAGGTACAATAAAGAAGAAATGCATGTATGTATCAAGAATGAATGAAATGTTCATGGGTCCATCTACACTATAGAATGAATTGAATTTGACACCACTTTAACTACCATGGCTCAATGCTATGGAATTATGAGATTTGTTGTTTGATGAGATACTGCAAACTCTTTGACAGAGGTGAAAGACCTTGTAAAACTATATCTGTCATGATTCCATATCATTGAGCCATAGCAGTTAAAGTTGGCTCAAGCTCCATTACTTCTACAGCATAGATGCATCCCATGTTGTTGGGACAATCTGTGGCCAACTCTCAAGTATATTCACTACAGAACAACACCTCTTCAGCAATTTTATGGGCAAACAGTGAAGGCAAATCACACAATTTCTTTGTCACATGTTATACTTTTCATAGCTCTAACTTCATTTTCAAACAATCAACTGAGTTATACAAACTGGCCCTCTGTCTTTTCTGGAGAATTACCAAGCAAATGTAGCCTACTAATAACAATTAAGTCCATTCCTGTTACTGCAGTATAATTAAACGGTGTGCATGAAAAGAAGAGGGTACAGCCTGACACTTTAAAATATTGTCTACGTCAAATGTATATTTATAGTTCTCTTTCATGCCTAGTCTCATCTAGCTGAGTAAATGTATTCCACTTCTCCAGAATTTCTGCCAATTAACAGATAAAAAGGCACTCCTTATAAGTATCCACAGTTTCATGGGTTTGATGGCACAATATTCATGCAACATAATTCCTTAATTCACTGTTACCCAAGGAGACTTGGAGGCTCAGTTGTTTTTCATAATTCATGACGGTAATTTAATTTAACTTTTCCTCTTTTTGTTTAATGGCATTGGAATATAACATGTAAAACAGTGAGCCAAGTGGGATGGATGGCTCTCCAGTTTTAATTGGCATACCCAGAAATTGTCTATGGATTTTTCTTGCTCCAGGTTGTCAATTTCTGGAGCTTATCTATCTCCATAACCTGTTATCTGCTCTACTACTTCTACATATGTTAAACCACCATTTTGCAGTATCCACTGGCAGATTCAGACACAAAATAAGTATACTATGGTAAAAGAAGAAAACAATAGTAGCTTACTTACTAAAGTCAACACAACTGTTAAAAAAAATCTCCTCCTCCTCCTTCTTTATTTGCTGCTTTTCTCTCTTAAAACACACCTAGAACAGTGAACAATGATAAAAATAATACAATATACAATTTAAAACCTAATGTACATAGACATTATATAGAATTAAACCTAGGATTATTAAAATAAATAATTAAAAGTACTAAAATAATTAAGAACCTGTTAACATAAATAAAATACTGCACAACACCCCCTGGTTTGGTCTTAAAATCTTTCTTCTTTAAAAGTCTGCCTGAATGAAAAAGTTTTAGCTTGTCACTGGAAAGACAGCTGGAAGGGGGCATTCTGGCTTCCCTGGGATGAAGGGTGTTCCAGACCCGAGGGATAGCCACTGAGAAGGCCCTTTCTCATGTTCCCACCAGCAATGATAGTGGTAGAACTGAGAAAAGGGCCTCTCCTGAAGATTTCAGGGCCCGGACAGGTTTGTACTGGAAGATATGATCTACTAAATAGCCTGTATTTGTACTGTATAGGGCAGTGGTTCTCAACCTGTCGGTCCTCAGGTGTTTTGGCCCACAACTCCCAGAAATCTCAGCTAGTTTACCAGCTGTTAGGATTTCTGGGAGCTGAAGGCCAAAACATCTGGGGACCCCCAGGTTGAGAACCACTGGTATAGGGCTTTAGGAAGTAAGCTGGCCTGACCCTAAGCCAATGTCTGTCATCAGTAATGGACAGGAATAGGATAAACAAAATGAAACTGAATTCAGACAAGACAGAGGTAAAATGAAACTGAATTCAGACAAGGCAGAGGGTTATGCACAACTCTCCTGTGGCAGCAGTTCCATTGGCTGCCAGTCTGTTTTTGGGTACAATTCAAAGTGCTAGTTATGATCTTTAAAACCTTAGACTGTTTAAGTCCAGGCTATTTGGCCAACCACATCCCCATGTATGAACTTTCCCAAGCCCAGAGATCTTCAGAGAGGCCCTTCTCTTGGTCCTACCTCCAACTCAAGCTCGATTGGTGATGCCTTGACTCTGGAACTCCCTTTTGGAACTCCCTTCTTCCCAGGGAAGCCAGAATGACCCCCTCCCTGCTAAAACCTTTTTGTTCAATCAAGTATTAAAAAATGAAGGTGTTTGCAATCATCAAGGGCTGCTGTGATTTTGTGATGTGGTGTTATATGCTTTTATGGTTTTAACCTGGATTGTTTTAATATCAGTGATGTTTAATACTGTTTTAATATTTGTATATTTTTATATTTTAAGTTATATGTTAATGCTTTTAGTTGTGAGTTCCTTTGAGTCTCCATATGGAGAGAAAAACAAAGATATAAACAAAAATAATAAAATATAAATTAAAAAATAGATATGCATAACCAGCACTTTGAATTGTGCCCACAGACAGATCAGCAGCAATGGAAGGGTTGTGCATTCCCTATAGAGAGCACTAGTTAACATCATGTCCACTGTTGTTTGGACCAGCCAAAGTTTCCAAAGGCAGCCCATGAAGAGCGTGTCACAATAATCCAAATGTCTCTAAGTACCTCGGGCATGTACCACAAAGGCCAAATCTGGTGTCCTAAGGAATGGATGCAGTTGATGCACAAAATTTAAATGAACAAAGGCACTCCTGGCTACCACAGATACCTGGATCTCCAGGTTTCTGCAGTGATCAGAAGGAGGGCTGGGAGAAAGCTATGCATATCCACAACTTGACATACCTAGCACTGGATATACTCTGGTTTCAGAGCATTTATTTTCAGTTTTAATATGAACCCAATGTAGTTGTGGTTAGAAAATGGATGTACTCCAGAATACTGTCTCTTTCTTTTTGTTGGTAGGATTGCTTTAGAAGGATTCAGATTATCAACATGATAAGGTAGAATTATATGCTACATATGCTTTATATATTACTATTCAATACATGTAACATAGACTATGTGACAGAATTTTGCAGTGTTACATTTCTTTTTGACTGATGCATTCTTGCATTCTTATACAACAATGAGTCTTCAGTCAACTCACAGCCATAAGAGAAATTACTTGCAGCAGCATGAATGTCATTGCTCACATTTCTGAAAAGGATTATACGTGAGCATATCATAGAAGAGCTGTAATAGCCATAATGGAAAAGTATTCCCCTTCTCAACAAGTTTTAAATGGACAAAGGACTGTGATGAACTATAGATACTGAAGTTATTTGGTTTGTCCTCTGCATTCTTTCAAGAATACAAAGCGCATTTGGGAGGGAGAATAGTAGGAGCTTGAGCATTAGTCATCTTACACAATTACGCACACATGCACACATGTGCACAAACACACTCATTGTAGAGACAATTTCATAAACACATCTCATCTTATGAAATTCTTAGAACCACTGTCCACATTACTTGTTTTTCACAAATAATATGAACTATATTTCTTAGATTAGTTTCTTATGCTGTGAGATCCAAAACTGCATCATGGCATCCTATATTGCTGGAGGAGGAAGGGGGAGGACTCCATATACAGTATCGCAGAAGTGATCAGTACTAAGTTTAGGCAAACCAACTGATGATCTCAGTTAATCAATAGATTTTATCATCACAGCAACTGTGTGATGCGTCTTTTTCAGCCACAATGATAGCCTTGCTTTTCAGAAATATATTCATATGTGGATATCATAAGTATACACTGTTCTCTATAGGTTTCTGTGGCCTGAATCTGATTGTTATTCACCACATAAGAAGGCTCATTGAACCAATAGAATGCCTTTAGTGTCGGTTGACCATTCAGTGATTACCAGTAATTCATTTCTGCTGTAGTTTGAATTAATAAATAGAATTAGGTCAATGTGATCAACTCATGAAATTTCTGACCATATAGTGTGTGAAGGATTCTTAGTTTAGGAGGTCTACAAACAGATTGGGATAAATTCATGGAAGGTGTATCAATAGCTACTTCGAGTCTCAATCCTGATTTTAAAAAGTAATATACAAATAAATATCATCATCAGGCAGTGTTTGTTTGTCACAATGGGTACAGAAAATTTCCATGGTTAGAAGATATTGAATCCCAGTTACTAAGGAGCTATGAAAAGCAAAGATCAATGATTAATAAGCTATGATTTTTGAGTTTCTCGGAGATATCATGAGAAATTGGATATTAAAAAACAAGATCAGATTCTCCAGCACACCCAGCATGTTTCTTATCAGAATTTTAATATTAAAGTTATGCCTCAAATGAAAATATGGAGGGCAAGAAATGCTATGCTGGTGATAGCTCTGGATACTTCCTTCCAGTTGAAGAACCTTCTGAGTCAATGCTTAAGGAAAAAGTTAGGTGGTAGAAAAACTGAGGACAGAAGAGAAGAAGGAGGAAGGTACAAAAACCATGTCAGAAGTTGTGACCAGTTTACTAAATGTGATTTAAGTTTGTACTTTTAATTCCCAGTGACCTGGAATCAGCACTGCCTTGATTTAAGTTCTGCCAGCGCCAAAGTCTCATCATGATGAAACATCAGGAATTGCAATACATTCGTGCTAAAATTAACAAGTGTAAAAAGAAATAGAGATCATTAGGAAGACAGATAATGGTTTTTCTGACCTCATTTATATTGTTAAAAATAGATATATATATTTTCCACATTATCAACAGTAGCAGCAATGCAAATAGATCTTTAAGCATATATTGCTTATGACCAGAATAAACAATGTATGGAAGGAGTGTACCTTCGGGTGGTTAAATTTGACATGGATTAAAGTTCCATTTATTTCCTAGCCTGGGTGAACATAATGCTCACAAAACTGAGACTAATTACAGTGGTTCAGTGTAGGTGCTGCTTTGACAGGCACCACATGCCAATTTGAATCATGTCTGGATTGTGAGCATTATTCCAAATGAAGGCGATGATGCCAATTCTGCTGAACTATTTAGAGTGTTCTGGATATTTGGATGATGGAAATAATAAGCCTTCCAGTGAGGTTATGGCTACCAAGTGAGAATTCAATAGCTCTACGCATGCAGCTAATTATGATACTGTAAATTAGAATGGATAGAAATGAAAACTGGAACCAGGTTCCAGTTTTGAACAATTGCATCCTAATATGTGTTTATGTTTCCAACATATCTGTCTAGCTGTCCTCTCAAGGTGTCAGTCGATGGCAGAAACCACAAAAGCAGGCATTCTGATGGATTTACTCAATCAATTTCATCTGCTGAAGCTTATTTATAAATGAAGGTTGGCAAAATTGCAGGAAATGTGCCTTGGAATAGCTGATGAACAGCTTAGCAAAGGGAATACCAGATGTAACATTATTCCTGCAATTGGAGAGATTGGCCTAAAATGGGTTCATAGGATTCGTGCAGGGTTCATATATGTGGGAGGGAGACCTCAGCCTCCCAACTCTTGTGTAGCGGTAATGTGGATCAATAGTTTTCACCAGGAAGGAAAGTCCCCTTATCACCAATGGAAGTTTCTTTCCTTCAAATTATGGTTGCAGAGATGTGTACTCTGGATTGATACCACAGGAAGAAAAGAGCTAAAGGCTCTTTGACTCATGTCATGGTACTGACCATGTTTGAAGCTTCATGTCTGCTACAATATAACATTTAATAACAGCATTTACATAGGAACCCCTTTTGCTTCTCTACATAGCACAAACATGAGATTATATAGGCTGGATCTATACTGCCCAATATCACAGAATCTGATCCCAGATCATTTGTTTTGAACTGGATTATATGAGCCTACACCACCAAATAATCTGGGATAAGAAGATAATCTGGGTTCAGATCCTGGGATATAGGCCAGTGTAGGTCCAGCCATAATTATTTTGAAATAGAATGATGCAAGGGAGTGCTGTGAATGATGTAGTATAGCTTGATTTCAGTAAAGCAATGTACTGTCATGATATTCATGCAGGTAAACTTGTGATCTCTGGTTTCAATTCATTTTTGCTTAAAGTTCCCAAAATGTGATGTGTGTGTTGCTCATTTTTTTTGACCATTAATTTAGGGTTTCCACAATGCTAATTAGGGCTGTGCCGGTATGAAAAAAAATATTTCAATACAAAATTGGGAAGGGGGTGAATCAACTTTGTGGGTGTTACCAAAATTATGGACCTAAATAATTTGTAATTATAATGAAGTAATAATTCCGTTACGTTTTTCATTAATTGAGCAAGGGAGGAAACTTCAGGGGCTTATTTCTCCCTCATTTGGAGAGCTATCATGATGAAACCTGCTATAATTGTACCACACATTTTCACCAATTACAGAATGTTACATTCATCCACTAATTTTTGGAGAATTTTTGAATGTTTTACAAACATTTTTTAAAAAACTACATGAGCCATCTATTTCAATTTCATATACAATGCAGAAGATAAGCAGGGCATCAATCCACCCAAGTTTCAGAAAGATTCACAGTTCTACTGATTTTTGAGGATTTTAAAAAATTTAGACAAAAACACCCCCCCCCCCTAAAAAAGCCACCACGGCAATCCCCTTGAATGTTTGTCTAACAGTGTGTCTATATGACACACAATTAACCATAGAACTTCAACTTAGCACAGATTTATTCTATTATTTACTTCCTTTAATCCTCTTTGCAGATTTTTTTATTATTGTCAGGAGTGACTTGAGAAATTGCAAGTCGCTTCTGGTATGAGAGAATTTACTGTCTGCAAGTGTGTTGCCCAGGAGATGGCCCAGATGTTTTACCATCTTGTGGAAGGCTTCTCTCATGTCCCTGCATGAGAAGCTAGAGTTGACTGACAGGAGCTTGCCAGATTCAAACAACTGACTTTTCAATCAGGAGTCCTTCCAGCACACCAGCAGATTCAATAATAATTTTATTTACTA
Source organism: Anolis sagrei (assembly GCF_037176765.1). Taxonomy (NCBI): domain Eukaryota; kingdom Metazoa; phylum Chordata; class Lepidosauria; order Squamata; family Anolidae; genus Anolis; species Anolis sagrei. The sequence goes on along the minus strand of NC_090021.1, from coordinate 217,144,019 downwards.
TTATTAGACTGATTCTAAACAGCTGGCTGCTGCAGCCCTCATTGGGCTTTCTGATGCTGAGCACTGCATTCTGTGAAATGTAGTTTAGGGCAGGGCCTTTTGAATTCTCTGCCACAGAGGGCAAACTACATTTCCCAGAATGCTGTGTTCTCAGTCTCCTGCCCAACTCAGCTAGTCCCGGTCTAGCTGCCCTTCGTTATGGCAAATGAAAAGTCACCTAAGTCTTAATTTAAACACTAGCAATGGCCCATTTGGCTTTACCAAAGTTGCTTAATGCCTATATTGAAAATTAAGCTGACTTTGAGAGGCTTCCGAATGTTGCAGAATCTTAAAAAATATATTGGTGTTTAGATTCTTAATTTTTCTCCCCACTTTCCTGCATGTCTCTTAATAGCAATTTGTTTGCATTAATCTAATGACTTACTTATGAGGACTAACGGTAATTTTTCACAGTCCTAGTGCCCAGTACTGTCCCTGTGCTTTTCAATATCTATATGAAGCCATGAGAGAAAGTCACCCAAAGTCTGGAGCTGGATGGCATCAATATGTTAACAATATTCAGCTTTACCTGCATTTTACCACTAATGACATGGTAGCTGTGGAAACCTTGAATCATTGTCTGGATGTAGTAGAGAACTGGATGCACCTGAATGAAGTGAGACAGATGTTCTGTTGATGAATGAGACGCTAATCTGAGGATAACATTGAAGCCTGTTCTAGATGTGGTTGTAGTCCTTTTGAAAGAACAGATTCATAGTTTGGGGATGCCGTTGGATCCAATTTTGCTCCAGCAAAATGTCTTTTGGGGTTGGGGACGTTTTTGGCCCCTTCTACACAGCGATATATTATTTCATTTGAACTGGATTATATGGCAGTGTGGATTCAGATAATCCAGTTCAAAGCAGATAATGTGGATTATCTGCCTTGATATTCTGGATTATATGACAATGTGAAAGAGCCCTTTGTAAAGCTATAATTACTGTACCAGCTGCATCCTTTCTTAGAGCAGGCAGAATTGGCCAAGTTCGTTCATGACTTGCAAATCACTCAGTTAGACTATTGTAGCGATTTCCTTGACACGAGCATGGAAGCTACAAACAGTGCAAAATTTGAGACCCCATCTATACTGTCATACAAAATCCAGATGATCTGCTTTGAACTGGATCATATAGCAGTGTAGACTTATATAATCCAGTTCAAATCAGATAATCTAGATTGTCTGCTTTGATAATCTGGATTTTATGGCAGTGTAGATCTAGCCTTAGGCTAGGCTGGTGGGTACACATGACAGGGCGTTCTCTATAACAGCACCCTGATTATGGGACAAACTACCAAAAAACACCAGGCCTGTTTGTATCTCTTCTGACTTTTTGGTGGGCAATGAGGTGGTAATATTTTTGCTTGGCCTTTTGTTCTTAAACATGAGGTTGAAAGTTTTGGCTATTTTTATCTGTTTTTAATTCTTTGAGGTTTGGAGATTATTAGAAAAGCTGAGTTTGTTTTTGTTTTTGGCATGTATTTAATGATTTAAACATTTTTACTAATTGTGTTTCAACTGTGTGAACCCTAGTGGGCTGAAAGGCAAATTCCATAAAAAAACAGTTCCATATTTCTATTTTATTATGAAGAACTCAGAGTAATATTGTGTGAATGCACACAGAGGTTAAAATACTGGGCTCAAAAAGTTCAGATTGCTATTGTGGTATAGATTTTATGTTGTTTCATTAATAAAACTGGCAAATGGTCCCTAGGCCATTTGCCAGTTTTATTAATGCTTTACACTAGGGATTTATGCCACAAGTGGCAGATTATTGAAATGGTAGACTTGTAAGAAGAGGAGTAGTATAACCAAGGTGAACTATAAAAATTTCCTATCCATATCTGATAGGGATGATTGAATACAGACTATTCAAAACAACAACAACAACAACAACAACAATGTACAGGAATCTATTAATATTATATTTTTATGCATAGCATTGAGAAGACTGTCACATCATGTCTTAATATTGAGGAAGTTATTAGCTAAAACTAAGACAGCCAAGTTGGTATTTCTTATTCAGATTAATAATAGATTAAATAAAGAAACTGGTATTTATGGGCAAGGACAATCTTAACATGGGACAATTAAAAATTTCCTTCAATTATAACTTCATGTTTTTATTCTGGAGGAACAGTTTTCACGTGGATTTTTCTGTTGAAGAACTTTTGGGTGTCTGCCACAAAATACTGTATTTTCTGGTGTACAAGACTACTTTTTTAGCCCAGGAAAATCTTTTCAAAAGTCAGGGGTCGTCTTATATGCCGGGTGTCACCTTATAGTGCGGGTGCTGAAACTTCTGAGCTGGACTGGAGAATCTCCAATCACTGCATGTGGTAGAGGGAGCTCAAAAATGGCCACTGTATGTGGTGACCGAATGAAAGCAGCAAGGTGGCACTGTACAAGTACGGTAGAAGAAAATCCATTCACCAGGAAAAAAGTGACTTTATGAGGTCCTGATGATGAGGTGAGGGGGCGCCTCATCACTTGAAGAAAAATTGCCTTTGATTCTTCCATTCCTTTAAAAAAAGCTGCAGGCATCCAGGACACCTGGGGTATGGAAAAAAAAAGAGTTAGAGTGGTGCTGTGCCAAGAAAAACATGCCTCTTTCACCCATCTGGCTCACCCTTTTATCCTGTTACCTGCACAACTTTATTGAGGACTGCAGTGAAGTGGTTCAGATGCACAGATGCGAGATCTGAAAAGCAGAGAAGGAGGTACACTAATAGAAAAATTACCATGTTGAAATCAAAACTGATTTTTTAAAGTTTGATATGCATTGGAAGAGGTGTAGTCTTGTAAGGTGAATATATCCCAAACTCTATATTTTAACTGGAAAAGTTGGAGGTCATCTTATACGCCCAGTCATCTTATACTCCAGAAAATACAGTACTTCTGAAACTCAGTGAATACCAACAAAATTTATAAGACTACTTTAAGATAAAGAAGGATTCAAACCAGTTGTGAGTTTGTGATTTTTAAAACCTTGTTTGATTTCTAAAAGCAGAGTAATTGTAAGAGTTGCTTTGCATACAATTTCACTCCTGTAGTTTAAAGTTTATCCCTATTGTCGCCAGGCCAGTATGATTGCTGTTGGTTCTGTGCAATACTATAGGAACCTGAATATATCTAACTAAACAGATGTTCACAAGGAAGGTGAAATGATATCTTCCACTCATGAACTAGAGGGCCTCTGGGCATATGTGAGCAGCTCATTTGTCAGTTGTGCTGGAACAAATGTGGTTAAATGTCTTTAAATGTGGTTCTAATGTGTCTTCTTTTTTTTAAAGTCAATTTTCAAAACCTTTTTTGCCCCTTAGGATAGGAACAATGCCTTCTTTTTTTTTTTTTTAAAAAAAAAGGCCAGCAATTGAGGGGCCTTTTGTTGAGAGAGAGCAGCTACATTAGTGACAAAGAAGTTGCTGTAGAGAATTTCATTCATCAGCACCACTGGCAGTTTAAATGAAGTAGTTAATAACATCCTCCCCTCTCTCATTCTGAATCATCTTTTCTCTTTCACATTCAGAAATTGAGCTGTCTGCTTCCTCAATCCTTCTCTTCCTGGATAACCCCTGCTTCTTCATCAATACATCACCAAGGCATCTCATTTGGATGATGCATAGCGATAATCCATAACTGCGATGCAATTACTCTGATGATAAACCACAAAGTGATGAGGGCCAGCTGTCGTGGGATGTCTTTTGTGAGTCTTGATATCAGTTACACTATAATTGTAAAATGTTGGTTTGTAAGAGGTGGGGTGAGATGGGGGAAAGGAGAACTACTGGTTTGGAAAGTAGGGATATGTTAAGGATTTGACTGGGGAACACTTTGCCTCCAACTCAGTTGTGCACATTTTTGCTTAAAATGAAGGAAGAGAATAATTGACTAGAAGAAAAGCAAGTGCTACTTCTTTTTGAATGGTGAGTTATTCCAGGTCTTCATTCTTGGCAAAGTATTCCCAGGAAATGAAGCATAAAAAGCAGTTTCATATTCAATCAGACTACTTGTCTGCTAAAGAGGGTCAGTCTTTTTCTTGGTGTGAGGACGCTAAATCTACTTTTGATTTAATGGCTGCTCCTTCCACAGTTGCTTTATATTGTTGCAGGCTTACCTTCGTACTGGGTCTACACAGGTTGTGAGATAGAGACCATCTTTCCTCAATGCCAGTTTGCCATCCTTGTGCGATAAAGTCCCAAGAACATAATTTGGGTTTCCAGGATATGAAACTGAGGTATTCACAAAAGCTATCTACAAAATTACAGAGGATAAGATTAGGATGGAGTGAAACCTGGACTTTGGAGGCATAGGCTTTATTCCCTTAACCACCTACACTGTGCTAATTGATAACATGGTTTAAAATATCTAGACATACACTGGGCAATCGAATATCACAAGATAGATATTGAGTTATGTGTTCACAATAAAATTTATATATTCAGTTATGCATCAGTATCTTCCTAGATGTTTACTTCTGTTTTTCTCTCATATTTTTTATCCACTGTCTTGTATTCATGATAAAAAGAAATGCACCTTACTGGATTGAAGTGCCAGTGATTTCATAGCCTGTGCTCAGGCAAAATACTCAAAGAATGCTGAAGAAAGTAAAAATAAGGCTATAATTACTCTTTGTTAGAGTTTTCTAGTTACTCTGTGACTACCCGTTTGCTTGTTTGTAGGGTTTTTTTTTTGCTTTATCATGCACACACTCTTCCTGTAGCATTATAATGTTTATTTTTTTATTATAACCATTATTTTCACATCCACATTTCTCTTTTTCTTTCTACCATTACACCCTGTATTTCACTATGTATAGATATGTAAAGGATATCTGCTTTATTTATTTGACAAAAGGCTAAACTTATTTTATCTTCTTATGTCTACTACACAATAGGGGTGGGTAGGTATGGGACTAGTTGTTGTTCAGTTTCTCCTCCAGTACTATCTTTCACACTTCCTAGCACTATTAAAATATGCTTTTGGTGGGATATATGTTTCCACGCTACTCTAATTTGAAGTTTTGCTGGCACTTAAAAATTAATGCAAATCTAGAACTTTATTCTCAAACATATTTTTGAAGAATGTAAATAAGGTTTTTGCAGAAATACAACTTTTTGGACTACAATGTGCCAGAATGTCCCAGCCAGCAACTTCAGTACTAAAGATAACTTTTCCGAGCATCACATTTGTGTTATATCTTCTGTTGTGGTTATCTTGAAAACTTTATAAAGATAATGATATTCCTTATTGAATATTACATGCTAGATTATTAAATTGGAATGTGAAAGGGCAGAGCAATCCTTTATGCTGCTGCCATTGAATGGTAACTTGTTTTGATTTTTATTGGCATGTTAACATTCCATTTTTAACCATATCAAGGCAAAATAACTACATACACATAAGGTTTCGTTTTTGTTTTTGTGTTTTTGCTATCATTTAGCAAACAATTTAAATTCTGGAGAGAGCAGTATCAGTCACAATGTTCCTGTGGCAACAGTAGTCCAGAAATCATTGTTCTGTTTGGTTTAAAATGAATGTTTCAAATTGTCAATGCAGTATGACCCCTACAACTGGGGTGGGGGGGGGGGTCAATGGTTTAATTTATCCGCATCTAACAAAATATGTAGGCATTTTCTAGATCCTCCAGCATGACTCTATGTTATTCCTGGTTCACAAATCCTTTATTTAGTCAAGAATTCACATATCCACACAAAGTCCAGGACTTTATACCCACAAATATGGTGGTCATATTGTACACAACCCACAACAAATAACAATAAGGATACTTGCTTGCATGACTTGGAAACCTTTTATAAAAGCGCTAAGAATAGATGTTCCTTCTTCAGATGGCCTGGTTTACCATCTGTTCTCATTCTCAGATGTTTTTGGAACAGATATTCTTTTAACAGCTCGTGTTGTTCCTCATTCCATTGACTTTTTCAGAGTTGACTAAAATGTCACTATGCACATACGCTAAAAAAAGAATGACAATAGCCATATCGACATATATTCCAAACAAGGGAGTCTTGTGAATGTTATTGTACATTTCAGAAGCTTTGTTGTCTTCAATACTGAAATATTGCACATCGTTCAACAAGCTTAACTGCTCATTTGAAGTTGTTTTACCTGAGCCTGTCCTTAATTCCATGCTTACCTTGAAATAATTTAGGTTGACTTTGAAAAATTGACCAGCCAAGTAAACAGTAAAAGCTGTAAAGCCTAGTTAGCAGATGCCTCCCAATGTCTGGCAATAAATTTTATCACTGATTTTTACCCTACGTAAAAATCCCTCTTTTTACCCTACGTAAGTGTTGTTCATCTGTTCATCTTTGGCTATAATGAAAACTTTCTTGCTCAGATTTTTGAAACCAATACACTTAATTCTGCATTGGGCTATAGCATTGATATGCCAATAAATAATTACCACAAATATTGATTATTACTTACAGCTAATTAGGTCTTGTGAAACTACTTTTACTGTGAATTGAGGAAGTACAGTGGTTACAATAAAAAAATGAACTCATTTCACTGCAAAAATAAATCCTAAGGCTTCAACAAGTAATCACATGAAAGCACAAATGCATCTAAAAGTAGATATTGCATGATGTTACTAAGATAATTGATAGCTTCGCCTGACTGTAGCTGCAGTGATTATAAAATATGTTAAGCTTCTGCATAGTAAATGTATAATTTAGTAGAATACTTTTCTCCCAATATGCCTAGCAGTGTTGAAACACTTTCTTCAAGAATCAGCGTGGGGAGCTGTATGTTCTTAGCTCAGAGAAGAGAAGGTTAAGAGATGGCCACATTTAAATATTTAAAAGGATGTTATACTGACGATGGATCAAGTTTGTTTTCTCCTGCTCCAGAAGCAGGGAGCAATTGATTCCAATTACAGGAAAAGGGATTCCACCAAAACATTTTGTTGTTAATTGTTTTTATTCATGTGTTTAATGGTTTAAACATTTTAATTCATTGTACATCATCATTAGAATTTTTTGTTTGTTTTAGAAGTGATATTAAAGAGGAGTTTGGATGTTTCTAATTTTTAGCTATTTATTCAATGTTTTAAAATGCTTTAATTAATTGAAATGCTTTATAAACCCCAGGGGCCCTGGTGGGTCAAGAGGTGATAAATAAATGCATTGAATAAATACATGAATAAATGGTCTACATGACTTACAGGACAGGGTTGTTGCAGCGGCTGACATACCCCACCTGCTATTGCACGTTCTCCTCCTCAGGAGCCCCCATGCCCTCTGCATTCTGGCATGATCGGCCAAGCAACCAATCAGGGACTTCTTCTGGCCTGCACCCTGATTGGCTGTGCTTGGGTCTTACATAATTCTGCCGGTGTGGACAAAAGCGGGGCTTCTCAGTCACTTCTCAGCTTTCCCCTCCCACCCACCCTGTAATGGATCTCTGTATGCAGTTATTGTTATATCGCTTAGCATATTATCTCGTTGCAACTTGTGGGCTTGTGGCATGGTCCCTGGATCCAGTTTGCATACCCCCCCTTTTACTGGTAAGGGGGGAGTGTCCTGGTGGCATAGACATGCAGCAATACCGGTGTCCCAGGTGAGAACTGGTCGGCTCACTACCAGGGATGCCTACTGTTGTGAAGTGGCATCGCTCAGCATTGGGCTGTCCGATTCTTGATCCAGGACCCATGCATGGCTGTCCAACCCTGTTTTCATTGTAATTGATAAACAAGTGGTGGCCTTTAGTTATCCCAACTACTTTTATTTGTTTTTTCTTGTGGGTTCCTGGTGGGGGGAGGTTGGTTGCCACTACCACACAATAAAGACAGAGTCTTGTACAAAATGATATATTTGCTACAATGAAATAGCCATAAACAGAACATCTCTGTAGATAATGTGACTGTTCTTACAAACAGCATTCTGCACCCATTATTTTAGAGTGGCACAGCCTCTCAACCAATTGTACATCTCCAACCACCTTATTGGGATAAAGGGCATTTAAGATAACAATACATCTTAAAGTCTTAAGAGCACAATGCAAAGTGTGTTTACTGTGATGTGAGGCAAAATTCAGTGGGGATTTCTTCTTAAATGTGCCTAGGATTGAAGACTGAAAGTACATGAGATTGAACTAAAGTTGGGGAACAATTTTGTTTGAGCCACATTTTTAAACAAATAACACGGCCTTATACCCGTATGACTAATCAGCAGTTTGGAAGACAGTTATCCTGTGGAGTGTGCTATCTATTAATTTTGATCACACAAGATTAGAAATACATGAATCATAAAAGGAAATGACAGTTAGGTATATGTTGTCAACTATGCCCGGGATTGGCATAGACCACATAAAGGTGATGTAGAGCCAAATCGCACCTACTAGCTTTTTCTCAAGATTGGAAGCCTTCTTTGCTATTTCAACATACAATTTTAACTCAAGTAGGGCTGCCAGGTCAGGAGCATCCTAAGTCCTAGGAATAGACCCTGATGATGGTGTACAGTAGCATCAAACACAGTTGTTCAGAGTATTTGATTCTGAGAAATTATTTTGGTGGGAGGAAATTAAGGGTGCATCTACACTGTAGAATTAATTTTGACATCTCTTTAGTTAATGGTTCAATGCTATGGGATCGTAGGAGCGGCAATTTTGAAGATCTTTAGCCTTCTCTGTGAAGGAGTGGTGGCTCCTCACCAAATTACACCAAATTTCCATTATCCCATGGTAATGAGCAATAGCAGTTAAATTGGTATCAGGTCATATTATTTCTACAGTATAGATGTACACTACATTTTCCAGGTTCTGAATTAAACAGAAAAAAGGTCAAACTTTTCCCACCTTTGTTTTTAAGAAACTTTTTGAACACTTTTATTGCCACATGGAATTATAGTCAAACCAATTTTTGCAAGCTCTACAGAACACACAAATAAGACCTGATATGAACACTTTTACAATCCAACTTTAACACATGGGAATTGTATTTCAACCAAAGGAATGTTTTCAACTGACAAATTTTTAAAATCTTTTTATGACTGGATAGGTTTTTACAATCAGTGCCAACTGCTGGCCATAATTTGTTCTCAATTATTTTCAAGATAGCACTCATATCTTCACATTTTCTTCACTTGCCCCTCTCTTGAGGACCAGAAAAAAAATCTGAGGCGTAGTCCCAAGAAACCTGTATTCATGTTCTAATCACACTAATATGGATAGTAGCCATACAATGTTGCACGCAAAACCGGCACTTGTAGCCTCCTTCCACATTTCCCACTATGCTGTCTTGAGGTGGTGAAGCTCCTCTTTTCAGAAGTATTTTGGGCCATGCCCTGTTTTCAGTTCTTTTCAAGATAGTACTCGCACTTTAGATGTTGAATGCCAGCATTCCTACCATGGTTAAAATGTATTCCTAACTGCAAATTGTGAGGGCCTTTTCTTGTTTTTTTTTTTAAAAAAATCTATTCACATAATGTGCCCCTCTCACGCTAGCAGAACTCTGAGCACTGCTCAGAGATTTGAAATTGCCTTCCTCTCAAGCTGAGATAGTGAGGTTTGCCCAAGGTCATTTGTGGGTTTCCATGGCTGAAAAGGAATGTGCTAGTTTAACACCCAAACCACTGCATTACACTGGCTACCCTATGGGTAAAGGCTCATTCATAAGGATTAATATTATGCATAGAACTATCCATGTCAAAACAAGACACCAAGTTAAAACTAAATACTTTCTCGCTTTGTTTGTAAATCTTCTACTTACTGTTTTCCTTCTGTTTTTTTTAAAACTCAATTTACCTCCTTGCACCGCAACCTGCTATAAATAGAATCCAGATATGGGATTAACAGGAGGTTGGAAAGAGAATGAATAGAAGACCTAGATAGAAAATGCTGTGGCTGATTTAATTCCCAATTCAACATCTGATTTAAAAGAGCACAGGGATTTCTGTCTAGTAACACGGCCCAGTTCCCAAGGATCACTGTATTGTGATATAGCCTTCAGACTCCTGCTTGTATCCATTTGTGTCCCGCTGTTTGTTCAAAATGAGGGAAAAGATTGAAAGTGGTCCTTTCCTCATCAGTGCCTTAACTCACAAAAACATTATATGTGAGCAGGTTTTGCATTTCTCAGCACCAAACTAGTCACACTTGAAGCTGTTTTGAGTAAGCATTAGCTAGTGGGTTATTGCTGATGCTTTGCCTGCCATTATTTCAAAATACATTCTAAGGATTAAGAGAGACACATAGGAATTGGGCAAAGGACCTCTAGAAGAGATTTTGTATTGCTGGCATGTTCTGTACATCCATACAGACAGATTAAAATGTCCTTGTTGCTTATATAACATAAAGTTGATATGGTATCATAATGAAACATCCTTTTGAGAATCATGGATGATCCAAATTTTAAAACTGGCTTACTTCTTGACATCATTATTGACTCTACCCCCTTGAATACCCCTCTCATGAATATCTTCCACCTAACCCCTGTCAAATATCCCAATCAACTGTGCACAGTAGGTGTATGTTTGTCTCTGAGCCACTCAACAGCTTTGTTGCATTAACTATTATTTTAAATTGCAGAAATCTTGTGCATAATCAGTGGCAGGACATAGGCACATTGCTCTTTTGAAAATGTTTCTAATAAAAATGATAATGAAATCTAACTTGTAGGTTGTAGGTTGGGAGTAGCTCCACAGGCCATCAAGACGACTTTTGCAACCTGCATCCCACAGTGCCCCTCCCCTCCCCATGGACCTCCAGCTCTCAAAATTTCTGACCATTGGACAAGCTGGCTAGGGCTTTTGAGAATTGACGCTCCACACCCACTATTCTGCATGTGAAAATCCTAACACAGATATATTGATTCCTAAAAGATGCCTTAAAATTACTTCCCCAAATGGATAAACACACAGGATTTACAATAAGATCTGTTTCTCTTCACTTGACCTTGCATTTGCAAAGGCAATGGAAAGAACAAGAGGTTAGTATATGCCTAATTATGCCCCATCAATGCTTTCAAGCAAGATATTTCAAGCATTTAAAGGCTTGGATGGAGATAGTGGAGGTTTTATAGACAAACATATAATCTCTTCCGTTGTCCCATATTGTCTTGGCTTTAGGACAACTCCTGTAGCACAAAGGGATTATTCACTATTTTTCTAGGTATATCTTAAATTTTAAGGACAACTGTTAGAATGCATCGCTCTGTCTCTTTCTGTGTGCATGTGTCTAAATGTGCCTTTAGGTCACCTGTCAATTTATGGTGATTCCATGAATCACTGTAAGCCCCAACTTATGGATGCAGATACTGAGAGTTCCTAAGGATTTCTGGGAGTGAATATTTATACTGTGTCACAGATCAAGTTTCATTCCTTCTCTTCTTAAGGGATTTTAAAAGAAATATCAATGTATATTTTATAACAAGAGAATGATCTAATAAAGTAACATTTCCAAACTCAGTCTTGGAGTCTTGGAGTACAAGCATGATGCCACATACATACATTTATTCAAAAGAGCAATCAGCTGAACAGTATGGAAGTAAAGAAAAGAAGACAAAGCTGTGTGAGCCACTCAGTATTTAGTTAACTGTTTTATGAATGTCAATTAAATGGATATAGATATCACAATCTGACAAAATACTTTTCCAGTACAGAGAATTTGTATTAAAATCATAAGGCTAAAACAATCATGGCAGGGTAGTGATTTCTTTACTCTTTTAGTGTTTTGAGTCCTTGAAGCAATTGTGATCTGATTTTGGTCAAAGCTGTTGCATCAATGGATAAGGCATTAATCCATTCTTTCTGTGCTGTTTCTCAAGGCAAAACAATCCCAAATCTCCTTTTAGCTTCACACCAGGGCCAATAAAGAAACCTGTAGTATATCCAAGGCGCAATGAGTTAATATTTTCAGAATTTTTGAAAGGGAAGCAAGCATTGTAACTGGAGATCAGCTGTTACCAATGGTGCTATGGACTTTGAAGAAGCTCAAATACAGGGCAAAAGGGGAAAAAAAACAAGACAAAAGGAAGGTTTGTCAAGTGAACCCTTGTCATGACTGCCTTCCACTGGAAATCTATATCCTCAATGTGAAAGACCATGTGGATCCAGAATAGATTTTCATAGTCATTTATGAACCTACTGCCAAGACTCTTTCTTTAGAAGACAATCATATTTGGACACAAGTGATCACCTATGATAATGATATGATATTTAAAGATAAACCATAGACTGCAGAAATTTAAATATGGCTACACGAGCTATCATAGTATACCTCTGGCATAAAAACTGCAGAAGCACTAAAAATGTATAGCAATCTGAAGGTTCATCAGCTAATTCATTGGAACCAAACTTTGATACATTTAAAGCAGACCTACTGAAATCAATGGGGTGTGTGAATTAACCATGATTTATATGTCTTCCATTGAGTTTAATGGGTTTCTTCTAAGTATGATTAAGTCTGAAACTAGAAAAAGGGAGGAAATTTGAAAAAAAAAACTGCAATCATAAGCACATTTCAAACATAGGTCATTAATAAATTCTGACAATCTGTAGATTGACTGTCAGTGTTGTATTATCTATAATCTCTCATAAATGTTCAAGTGTGACTGTATCTGAAATATGCAAATACAACTGAGAATAATCAAGCATCACTTGGTCTCACATTATAACATCAAACTTAATGCTTATCAGCTCATAAGGAAAACCAGATGGGTATCATGTAATCAAGAATCATCCAAAGTGAGATAAATAGTGGCATCTTTAATAACCTCCAATCAGGAATTCTCAAGGGGTGGAAGAAAGACCTTCTGAGAAAGGATCAAGGTTCTAGAAAGGGAATATTTGCTATTTGGATAAAAAGAATATTCATGTAAGAAGGCAAGCACTGCACCTTGCAATTATCTTTTCATATTTGACTTTGAATAAGAATTTTCATTTCAGTACTCAGCTTTTGCCTCCCGCTTAATCCTGAAATTAAACCTCTATTTATGGCATCAGCATCTGTTGCCATGGAAATGAATGTTATGATCCAACATTATGGATTCACCAGAGAGGACAGTGGGAGGGTAAGAGGGCTGAAAAAGAGCAAACAGTGGCTTGTACAGCTTTCTTTTAGAAATAGGGATGTGGGAGGGGAAAGGAAGCAAAAGGAGAAACAAAAGAATGGGCTTATCAAATGGGTTATATTTTAATTGTGATATATGGATTGTGGTTTCTATTTCTGTATGGGGAAATGTCCATTTGAAGACCTACAGTAAGGTAGAAATAATAAAGCAAAGTCAAGGTCAAGGCACCTGCACAGTATGGCATGATCATTGGTGAATCATAGGACCTCTAGTTTTTTCAGATGAAAGGGCTCAGTATGTAGCCCAAGGAGCTTTATAGAAGATTCCAGGAATTAAACTTTCTAAAATGTAGGCCAGGTACCTGCCTCCCAATCCCCCTGAAGAGCAGAGGATGGAAGCAGCTGCTGATCTTGTGTCTCTTAAGTTCATAACCTTGGCCAATGCCAGTGGTGATCTTTGCTGAAGAGGAATTGGGAGGATAAGAGAGAAAACTCTTTTTACAAAAATGCAGTCTCTTTGTTGCTGACTTTACAGAAACCTTGTCCCAACACTTCACCTTTTCAATTTGATGTTACAGTCATGATTTATAAGTGAAAAATTGAGAAGTTGGTGAGAAGGGTTGCAAATGAATTCGAGGGTAATATTTGAACTCAGGAGGAAATAATTTAAGGTCAATGGGAAGGGATATTTATTCCCATATGTTTCAAAAGAATAATTGGTCAACATTTCTTGCCAAATAGGCTATGACTATCCCTACAGTCTTCTTGTTGGTAGCATACCACCTGTCATATAAACTTAAGTTTTCTGTAAGTCCTGAGCAGATTTCAGTTTCCTGAGAACCAAAGAATTGTCATCCACTCTTGTGGACTTTTTTGCTTGGTTTGGGTTAGCCAAGTTTGCAATCAGATTCAGGAGTTGATATAATTTCTGGCACCCCCTACCAAAATTGGTTCATTTGGCAGTTAAAATATTGCTTTTCGTGTCATTACAAAAGAACCCCACTCCTAGAATTGTGGGTCCCTTTTAGAACAAGCAAGTGGTCCCTGCTAATTTTGTTTCAATGATATTTTGCCAACAAAATGAAAGTTGAATTGAAGAGGCCATTCTGTTAATTGTTTTCCTCCATAAACCTGAACATGGGAAATAAATAAACATAAATAGGTTTGTTGTTTGGTCTTTTTATTCTTATCCACTCAACCTGTTTGTTGCTCATGTAGAGAGGAGCTTGTGTGACAAAGGAGGCTTATATTATTCAGTGATATCAAGGGTCTTCTTAGCAGCTGCCTCTTGATGAACATGACTTTCCCCAGAATCCCTTGACATGAATATGCATGAGGGAAAATGGAAGCGCTAGAACACATATACACATACACAACAGCTGCAAAGCAGTCCAAGCATCCAAAAAAGAGAGACATGAAAGCAGATGTTACTAGTGAAAATGAAAGTGATATAAATTGACTGAATGAGTGACTGCATGTATAATCAAACAAATGTTTAATGAATTAATAATTAAATAAAGGATGTATTATTAACAAAATTAATATGGTTATAATAAACACACAATACAATTTCTTGCACAATTTTATTTTTTACAAAATCGATATTCTTATCTTGAGTAGATTTTCCATTTTCTTCCATTTAAGGCCTAGCATAAGCTTCCTGATGCAATGCAGGGACTCTTTGCTTAACAAACATCCTTAAATTATGGTTTTACATAGGTAAAGGTAAAGGTTATCCCCGACATTAAGTCTAGTCGTGCCCAACTCCGGGGGGTAGTGCTCATTTCCATTTCTAAGCCAAAGAGCCAGCATTGTCCGTAGGCACCTCCAAGGTCATGTGGCCAGCATGACTGCCTAGAGTGCCATTACCTTTCTGCCAAGGCAGTACCTATCGATCTACTCACATTCAAATGTTTTCAAACTGCTAGTTTGGCAAAAGCTGTGGCTAACAAAGGGAGCTCACTCAGCTCCCCAGATTCAAATTACCAAATGTTCAGTCAGCACGTTCAGCAGCTCTGTGGTTTAACTTGCTGCATCACAAGGGGGTTTTCATAGCACTTTGTGATATTCTACAATTCAGAACATAAACATGTCTTTTCCAGTCTTTAACAGCCTTCTTTGCTATGACTAGGAAATGATGCTGTAGTGTCTTCATGACTTGGTTTTATAAAGTATTTTACTATCCCTTTGCACCACACACATTCGTCACCACCCATGGACTCCAGTAGAAAACATTCACACACTTCCCAATGGGCATTTCACATTTGTTCCATAGTAAGAAGTCTAATAGTGTCTACTTGCTTTGATAAACTGTCTTATCAACATGCTGATAGATCAGATGTACTAATCAACTATTGATGATTGGAATTAGACAATAGATGATGTATCAATTCAATTAGATTACATCTGACAGATGCTGAGTAAGCTGAGTTATCGCTAGATCTTTTTATTTCAAAAATATTATTACAGTCCAGTAATATTGAATATTGGAAGCTTAAAACAACAAAGCTAGTTGTTTGAGTGTAATTAAAATTATTGACAATGTTTAAATTGCACTAGAAATGAAAGACAATAATCATATTTTATTCTCTCTGTTATAAATGGATAGGAAGTCTGCTTTTAAAATAAAGGTTAAAGGAATGTTTTAAAGAGCTTTAGCAATGCCAGGCAAGAACATCAGGAGAGAACCATGAGACATTGTCTTCTTGTACACATTGGCTGACGGTACTTTGCACAATCTTCATCTCCCATTAGCAAGACAACAGAGTGGTGCAATCTTGCCAACATAATGTCCTTCAGAATGAAAGGGAGTGGGCGGGTATTTTTAGTTGAGTGGTCCTTATATAATGAAGATTCCTTTTTCAATAAAAGGTAAACATTGTATATGCCAGGAGCATAAAATTACACTGGAGTTTTAAGGTGATTTTGTATTTATTTACTTGACGTGGAACATCTTATATGTTGCAGAGCTTTCAAATATATAAGTTCATATGTTGTCTGAAATAGTGCAGCTCAGCAAATCCTGCAAATCCTCTAGCTCGGCATTTGTATTGGCATCTGTGAGCCAGGAAGTATGGCTAAGTACTCCTAATATAACACAACTGAGGGTGGACTAACTTCTATGTTAGCTGTGACTCATCACTTTTGGAAGGACCAAGGTGTTTTACTGGTCCAAGGTAATAAAAGGTAGCAAAATATAAACTATGTTAGGGGTGTTTGTATTCTGTAGCATACTTCCCATGTGCAAGCAGAAGCAGGGTAATTATAATACAGTGCCCCCAACACCGTACTGGAATGATCTGTAATAAGGATATTATTCTTCACTACATTTTTTTTTCAAAGGAATGAAATGATAGTGTTAGCAATTTTCTTCCTGCTGAGATTTTTCACAGGTTGGAAAGCCTATTCACATTTTCAGAATTCGGGATGACTTCTTTAAAAAACCCAATAAATATTGTTTCTTTTGCAGAAAATGCTGTTTTCTGAGGTAAGGTGTAGGGAAAGTGTAATTGGGGGTTTACTCTGAAAAATGTAGACATGACTGTTTTGCATACAATAATAGAAATACTATTTCTATGCAGAATTATTATTTGTAATGCAGAAAAGGCTGTTTCATATACAGGAAATTCATTTCATACCCAAATCAGCCATTTGTAAATTTTGATCGGAGTAAGTCCCCAATAACTCAATTTTTTGAAGAGGCAACAGCTTTTTATGTGCAGGGAATATGATTTCTTTGCAGAAAAATATTTTCTGCACAGTAAATGAAATTTTCTGTGTAATAAATGTTGTTTACTTGAATTTTGTAAATTTTGTTTCTTGATGACTTGAAAAACTTGAAGAAAAGAGGTAGTATTTCAAATATTTTGAAATATTCTTTCAATAGCTAATTTGTAAGGATACCCTCACTGATGTCTTTAAAAGCCTTTGGTACAAGCAAAAGAAGCAATAGCTGATACTGCAACATTTGCATTTCCAAGTGCCTTGAAATTTTATTTTACCATACTTAAAAAAGGCGTCATATCCATCTATGAGTAAACTCTCCTGTAAACATTAGGGGGTTATTGCAGTGGAATAGAAAGACAGGCAGAATTTGTTTGTTTATTATATCTAGTCATCACTTGGCGTAAATGTCCTGAAGGCACCAGATCCTCTCTGATCTTGAGAATTAGCTCTGCTTAGCACTTGCATGGGTGATCATCAACAAATACCTGATGTTGTAGGCTATATGTCTGAGGGAAAAAAATGCAAAACTGTATCTGAGTATTTATTGTCTAAGAAAGCCATATAAAATTAATAGGGCCACAATAAGTCAACAGGTGACTTGAAGACACATAAACACAGACACAACCATCATTTGGTCTGAAAAAAGTTGATAATGTACCTCTGGTGAAGTTTTTTAAAATTAAGACCTTACATAGCTTATGGAAGAACAGATATAGATTTATTGAGCTAACTGCATTCAGCTGCTGATATTGTAAAGAAAGAAAGAAAGAAACTAACAAGGGTGACTCTATGTTTAACCCAGAAAGTCTAATGAGAGAAAAAAGGGGAAAGGATAGAACTATGGCAATTGCTTTTGAACATTTCCATCTTTGCAATAACTTAGCAGGCTTATCTTCTACAGCCCTAGTTAAGTTGCAATTGATTATACATCAGCTGGGGTGACACTGGGAATAATATAAATCAACGGATAAGTCTTTGGATGATATGGAGTGATTGCTGCCTAATGTATGCTGCAATTACTCAAGGACAGACAGCTTTGAAAAATGATCCCTCACACCACATGTATAGGAAGGTCACACTGAGCAATTATTTTGCTTTAGCATAACCTTTCAGTAGAATGTGATTACCTGCCAGTGCAATACATATTGCTGCAAGCAGATTGGTACTTATGAATCCTATGATGGAACCAATGGCAGCAGGAAAGTGGAGAAAGCTCAAATTCTCCAGAGGAAAATGACAATATGAATATTTGTGATGAAAGTGATTCTTTCTTGATTCCTTTCTTCAACCCCCAATAGTCATTTGCTATCAGTGTTCAGCCGGGTCTTATTTAATGTATGGCCATATAGGTATTTCATTTGATTAATTGTCGAAGGCTTTCATGGTCGGAATCACTGGATTGTTGTAGGTTTTTTGGGCTGTATGGCCATGTTCTAGATGCATTCTCTCCTAATGTTTTACCTGCATCTGTGGCAAGCATCCTCAGAGGTTGTGAGGTTGCTTGCTACAAGTGCAGGCGAAACATCAGGAGAGAATGCTTCTAGAACATGACCATACAGCCCAAAAAAACCTACAAGCCAGTATTTCATTTGACTTTCAAAGGCAGCAGTTCAATTTGTCCCATCTCTCACAACTTCTTAGAAACCATACAAAGTCTTCATGGAACTTTCTAACGTTAAATCTGTTATCTGGTGATATGTTAAATCTGTTATCTGGTGTCATATTCAAGCAAAAGTCTCTGAGACCCGTTCCATGAGTTTGACCAGGGATTCTGTTAGACAGCACAGTGTCTAACGCTACACTAGCAGATACCCCATACTATCCCTGATTTTCAGATTCAGATACACACACTCAGCATGAATCAGTTCCTTAGTAGGTAATCTGGTCAGATTGAGATGGTCTTTATAGACCACAGTTACCACACCCACCTACCCACCGCCCTACCTACCTTCCCTCACCTGCTCACAGAACCCGACTGGGAGAACCTGAGTCCAGGTTGGCCCACTTATATCTCCCAACCAAGTTTCAGTGAAGCATGTCAGGTCAGCCCCCTCATCTTTGAGGTGATCATTGATGGTGTGTATTTTATTACTGGCATTACTTAATAACAAGGTGAGGTTTTGTGGGTGGCCTGACTGACTCTCTGATCCCCGGTATCAAACAACTTTCTCTCCTTCCTCTACAACAACATCTGATCCTGCATTGCCATATCTCCCTCTACCTGTAGAGCTTCAGGGAATGCAAAGACAAACCCACTCTGAACAAATCTTGCCAAGAAAATCCAAAGATAGGCTTGCCGACAATAATTTGGAAACAGCTTGAAGATATACAACAATTAAAAAATGGTAATTAGAAAATTATTACAGGAAAATGTTGCTATTGACTTTTCTCCCAAACAATGACTTATAATTTTGTTTATTTCTTCTAATGTTCTTAAAATCCTAAAGGGAGTATAGAAACAGGCATACATACTACAAGAAAGTAATTTTATTTTCAGGACAGTTGATATTCTTCAATAAACAATTATTGACATTCATACTTTTAACTATTGTCTATTGCCTATTATTCCAGGAAATTGCTTATTCAGAATAAACAGCTTCAAAACCACAGACATTTTAGAAGTCTGATTTCTTTAGCCTCCATATAATTCCTTTAAAGTTTGATTCAATTTTTATGTCACCGAGTCTCCTTTTTATGGTATAAACACTATATTTTGTTTATATACTGTTCCAGTTTAATTAACAGAATATATGTAGACTATAACTCTTGCAGCAACAAAAAATTTAGACTATATTTATGTAATAAACTATTCTGCTCATCTCTGCCTGATTAACATACTTGTGGAAAGCTAGGTATCATAACACTAGACCCCCCCCCCCCTTTTTTTTAAATCCCCATCAAACAGTAGAACTGATTGATTAGGATTAAAAATGGACATTAGTACCCCCCCCCCCCCCAATATTTCATGGTGTGAAAATATCCTGTTCATCCTTTCTGGAAAACTGCAAACTTGTAACTTATAGCTCAGCATATAATAAATCAATGAGTTGAAACTAAATATTAACTTGCCTATTTAGACCCAAAGACTGCAAGCATCAGATAAGTAATATGCATTCTCAAGGAACTGGTATGTTATTTTATATTTAGAAATGAAAACCCTTGTTGCTCAAGTAAAATCCTGCCAATATATTTGCTGCTTAACATTCCAACCTCCCTTCAATCTCTATGGAATAACCACTGGAGGGCAATATCACACACCCATAGATATTACATCAGAAATTTACAGTATTCTGCTCTGGGCTGTATTGACCATAATTGTTCTACTTCAATATCTGCAGAGCTCTGAAAAATCCTAGACTCCTGTCTATAGCACCAATGGAATCTGGATCTTCAATGAAAACTAAAATATGGGATAGATTCTCAGAGGTTCCCACTCCCCAATTATTGCTTGTTAAAAAAACCTAGTTGGGAACTTGGAAGGAGTATCCTTAAGGACATTTTGGTGGTTGGTTTAAAATATGATTGGCAACTCTAATTGGGTATCTGTAGAACAGGTCATTTTCCTGTATTGGGTATGTGTGAGAGCAATGAAGAAATCTTAAGAACTGATGGTAGTGCATTGCAATGGCACATGAGGGGGAGGTGGAATTTTTTTCTATGGGACAGTAATGTGTTCTGCTCTAGGATACAGTCTCTTATTTCGAGGGTTATTAAAAGTAAGCCCCCTTTTGAAATTCTGCTTTTTTTTGGAAATATTTTCCAGTCTAAATCAGTTTACAAACAGTAAAAATAGCAAGTGGACAACATGTATTTCAGAGGTCTTCTAATTGGAGTCCTCCCCACTATGGAGAGATAATAAGCATTACTGATAGAGCCAACGTGATGTAGTGGTTTGAGTGTTGATTCTAGGAGATTAGGTTTCAAATTGTTGCTCAGCCAAAGAAACACTCTGCATGACTTTGGACATGTCCCATTCCCTTAGCCTTACAGGAAGACAATGACACATTTTCCCAGAATTAATCTTGCCATGAAAACCCTATGACTAGATCATTTGAAATTGGACTTGTCCTCAAAGCACACAACAACAATATTGATACATTTGCATTCCTCGAGGAGATAGGGTGGGTTATAAATACATTTGTTGTTGTTGTTGTTGTTGTTGTTGTTGTTATATTTACACAATGGCATATTCAATTATATGGAGACTCCCCTTTGTCCCTCTTTGGATTATGGAATTTCCCCTGTAAAGCTCTGTGCATCTTTTAGGGGTGCCACAGAGCAAAGGGGACCCTCCAGGCTCAGTAAGAAGCCATTTTAAAACCTTTTAAGGCTAAATAGGGGGTGAGGGAGGGCAGTGGGCCAGCGAACATATACCTTCCTTGCCGTACTAAATCAGTATAGGTAGGAATGTGGCCACTGCAAATGGTCTTTTGAAAACAATCATGTGTTTCAGGGATGGTAGAACGTAACCCACAGAGTGAATTTTTTGGAAATCATGCCTAAACAGATAACTCAGGATAAACATTTATCAAACCTCTGTTAGTGGGAGAAAAGTTTAACCAGTGCTCTTTCTTGCTCTTCATTAAATTAAAGAAATTTAATGAAGTAAATGGAAGGAGGTGGAATCCCTCTCAATGGGAAGGTCACTCAATGCCAAAAAAATTGACTTGTGACAATTCTGTAGAAAGAATTACAGAAATAGAAATAATCTCAGGTGGAGTGCCTATATAAAGAGACATTGATTTCTTCATCTGCAGAAAGTCACATGTGGGTATTAACAAAGCAATCTCCAAAAGGCAGAAAATGAACTGATAATATTCAACATTTTGTAATGGGGAAGGAAGGAGTAGGAGGAAATATACATTGAGGGGCACACATGGAAGCTGACAAATGAAGGTCAGGATATCATCTTAACAAGAGGATGTATCCGTGAGTGATTAAGCAGCCTGTTCCATATACATTATGCTTCTATGGAAGACAGATGGCAACTACGTTAAAGGAATAATGCAAAAAAATAAATAAATAAAAGGTGGGGTGTCCGAACTTTACTTTTCAGTAACAGGATTCAGTTTGCATGTACAGTCATTAAACAGAACAGACTGACAAAAGAAGATGACAAATATATGAGAAAACAACTTCCTTTTATTTCCCTCCACCAAAGATCTTGTCACTGTGCCCAGTAGATCCCCACCTTTTGGTGAATCACAGATGTCTCGTACTCCAGACGCTTGCACTGATTCATTTATATTAACTTTGCCAAGACATTTTCCAATTTATGCTGCCTATCACAGCACTTTCTCTGATATATTGTGTAACCTGGGTTTCTTATGAAAACCTTGGCATGATTTAAAAGTGATGGCATCCTGCAGATTAAAGAATGTGTGACAAGAATTAGAGTGACTTGTGACATTAGGGTGGAAAAAGAAAGATTGCTTGATGAGAGGGCAGACGGTCTGGCATCTCCTTTTAGACCACTGGAGAATAAAACATCTGCTGCAACAGCAATTCGAGGGTATTTTTCAAATTATTTCCTACTCCTGGGCAATCACAAATAGCTGTGTTTCAATTTAACTTTTGGACAAATACAGGGCAGGTACCCTAATAACTTTATCAGCTGGTGTTTGTGGTGATGGGGAATTGAGAAACTTCAGATAAAGAAAGATTGCTGCTAATCTACAGAGCTACTCATATGAGACTACTGACTTACATAGCTGCCCAGCTTTGATGAACCCGGAGACCCTGGTTCAACTATACCTTGTGTAGAATTCTTTTAACAGCACCTGCGAAGGAGTTTGTCTTTACACCCAAGAGACCAAAGAACTAAAATATGATAGGAATATAACTTCTTCAAAGGGGGGTGGGTGGGTGGTGGGCAAATAAATATGACATGCTTTCTTCAAATTTCACTGCAAATGCTGTAACTCACACCAGCACAGAAGTATCAGGAAGGGAGGCTGACTGTGTACTTGTATTTTCAGCAGTGAAAAAACAAGGAAGTCAAGAAAACATTGGCTAGACTGAGAGGAACAGCTATCATTTCCCAAAGCCTTTGTATCTGCTGTTAGCTGGTTTGCTTAGAGGCTGCCCAGAGCTTGGTCAGACAAGTACTAGCACAAAGTACAGCTTCTTCCACAAGCTTGGGGCAAACCCTAGGCTTACCCACTGGGCCTGGGAACTTCAAAGATGTCTTCTGAATGTGTTTGTTTCCATCTCCTTGTACAGTAATTGGTGTCCAAGCCTCGAACTGGCAATAGACAACGTTACCATGCTTTTCCTTTATGGATAGAAACTTGTTTTACATCCAGAACTACAGAATAACTTTACAGAAAAAAATGCCAGTTTTGCCAAGTTTCCTAACTATTAGCCTTCGCAATAAAATGTTGATAGCCTCCCTTCGTGTGCCTGCAAAATTGATGCCATTTTAAAGCATAGCTTTGAGTATTTCAAAGGTGTTATAAATCACTGCATGACTGAATTTGCAAGTATCTCTTAATATTTCAATTTCTTGTTCCTGGAAGTTAGGTGAGCACACTTTTTCTACTGAAATGAATATGTGTGACTTAGTGATGGGAACATTCTTTCTGTGGTGATGGCATTCATAAAAGCCTGCCTGTTATTACAGGCCAGTGATGGGTTTTGTGTGGAAAAAGAAGAAGAGACGGACAAAGAGGAAGAGGAGGAGGAAGATAACTAGATAAACTTAGTAGATTAAAAATAGTCCTGTTCACATGTATTCAGGATCTTTATTTTTAAATAATAGTTTAGCCTTTTTGTTAAATAAATGATTGGCACATTTTCCCACTGAGAATTACAATTTATGAATTTTGTACCAAAACATCACTATGTATTGAAACAACTGTGGATCTGGGCAGGAGGCAGACTGCGTTGGTTAACACAGAATGTTGGATGAGTGAAGGTTGGATAAGTGAGACTCTACTGTATATGGTAAGTGATGAAGCTAATTCTATTCCTAGGGCTAATTTGGGTGCATCTATTCCCTTCTCATGAGTATAATGACTACTTCTCTTCCTTCTCCACAGGTTGACAAAGAGATCTGAACAGCTCCTAAATGCAGACCCACATCCAGTCAGTGCTGGGACTGAACACCTGTTCTTATAAAGAGAGGAGCAGCAACTATCAGCTCAAAGTATGAAAGGAAATGTATAGTCTGGGAAGAAAATTAAGAAGATGAAGATTTGGATATCTTAATCAGCACACAGGTTTATATCAGAAAACAGAATTAAATCCCTTCGCATTTATGTTTGCTGTTTCGTAATGGCAAAGTACAGGTTGAGTATCCTATATCTGAAATACTTCAGATCAGAAGTGCTTGAGATTGGGGATTTTGGACTTTTTTGGAATATTTGCATATACATAATGTGATATTTTGAAGATGGGACCCATGTCTAAACACAACATTAATTCATGTTTCATGTATACCTTATACATATAACCTGAAGGTAATTTTACACACAATATATTTTAAAATACTTTTGTGCATAAAACAACATTTGTGTAAACTGAACCATCAGAAAGCAAAGGTGTCACTATCTCAGGGAGCCATGTGGACAATTTTGGAATTTGGAGTATTTTGGGTTTCCAAATAAGGGATGCTCAGTCTGTACTAGCCAGATGTAACCATGTGTAGCTTTTAAATAGGGATAGGGAAAGAATGCCCTGGGTCTTCACTTGTAAAAAAATTACATGTGTTTGAAGACAGGAAGTTATAACCACTTCCACGTAATTTATATAGTGATACGACGGTCCCAGTTACAGAAAATGGATCCCTGAACATGCCACAGTTAAGAGCTACAGTTTGATCTATGCTAACTTAGACAATTTTCTTCAATATGATTGGCAGTCTCTTGAACTCAGCAGATCATTTTTCAACACAGACAGCCAAAAAATAACCACCTTCCCCCATACAATTGTTGCTGTTCTTTCTCCAGCCATTTTCTTTGATCCAAAATAAAGCACCTGAAGATATACTTTTTGTTCTCTCCATTTCCCGCCCCCATCCCATCAAAG
Organism: Anolis sagrei; assembly: GCF_037176765.1. Taxonomy (NCBI): domain Eukaryota; kingdom Metazoa; phylum Chordata; class Lepidosauria; order Squamata; family Anolidae; genus Anolis; species Anolis sagrei. The sequence continues at coordinate 217,119,199 of NC_090021.1, read as the reverse complement.
ATCAATGATCAAAAAGCAAAAATGCTCCAGGAATACTGAGAAAATATGACTTTTATAATGTGACTTACTTTTTTCTAGGTTTTTTTTTTTTTGTTTATATTGAAGTTTAAAAAGGCTACCTGAATACTCGGCAGCTTATGCATACTAAAGCCAAAGATGTACCTTGTCTAACATTTTCACTCTTCAGTCAAAATTTTTCCAAGTTTATTTTCAAATACAACTCAGACTTTGTCTGACTTTGATTCAAGCTGGATTAATAAACTTTCCCCTCTCTCAAACATAGACGCCATTTTGGAGCATTCATGAGCACAGAAAAATTATAGCAGCATGTCACTTACTGCACGAAATACACTTCGTCCTGACCACTGTCTTTGTGGAAATAATGTGAAATGTTCTTGGCAAGATCTAGTGTTATAACTCCATCAGCAGAATTGGGTTTAAATTAGTGAAATTGGGGAGGAAGATATTATAGCCCGGCCCTGAATCTCAGGGTTTGGACTTTCTTCTCGCATCTCGATTGATGGAGAGGAATTTCAATTTGATGAAAAAAGTCTGTACAGGCAGTTCCCTAGTTACAAATAAGATAGGTTCTGTAGGTTTGTTCTTATGCTGAATAAAAGAATCATAGAATTGGAAGAAACCTCATGGGCCATCCAGTCCAGCCCTGCCAAGAAGAAGAAAAATTGCATTCAAAGCACCCCTGACAGATGGCCATCGAGTCGCTGTTAAAAAGCCTCCAAAGAAAGAGCCTCCAGCACACTCCGGGACAGAGAGTTCCACTGCTGAACAGCTCTTACCTTTAGGAAGTTCTTCCCCTCACATATTTATACATGGCCATCATGTCTCCTCTCAGCCTTCTCTTTTGTAGGTGAAACTTTTTCAGCCCTTTAAGCCACTCCTCATAGGGTTTGTTCTCCAGACCCTTGGTCATTTTAGTCACCCTTCCCTGGACACATTCTATCTTGTCAACATCTCCCTTCAATTGTGGTGTCCAGAAGGCTAATTGAGGGGGAGCATGACTTTTCTCTGGATCTAGGCACTATACTCCTACTTATGCAGTGCAAAATCCCACTGGCTTTTTTTGCCACCGCATGACATTGTTGGCTAATGTTTAACTTGTTGTCCACAAGGACTTCAAGTTCTTTTTCACATGTACTGCTGTTGAGCCACGCATCCCCCATTCTGCATTTCATTTTTTCTGCCTAAGTGGGGTATCATGCATTTGTCACTGTTGAATGTCATTTTGTTAGCTTTGGCCCATCCCTCTAATCTGTTAAGATCATTTTGAATTCTGCTCCTGGATTCTGGGGCATTAGCTATCCCTCCCAATTTGGTGTAATCTGCAAACGTGATGATCATGCCCTCTAACCCTATATCGAAGTCATTGAATTTGCATGTAAGTCGGAACAGGTACATTTTAAAGTGTATGTCTATTTATTTAGTTAGTTATTTGGTTATTTTTATTCTCCCTATATATAGGCTTTGGATAGCATAGGGAAGGGTTAACACCCCTATGGTGTTTGTTGTGCTGCCTGTGTACCTATTCAGAAGATTTTACCTCACTACTTAATGCCTTCTTTGCTTCAGTCTTCTCACAAAAAGAAAGCCATCCTCAACCTCAGTAACAGTGGATGAAGGATAAGGAGAAATCTAAGCCTTATCCTTCAGGAATAGGGAAACAAGTTGTCCAGGAACACCTGGCCACTCTAAATGAATTCAAGTCCTCAAAGCCAGATCAATTACATCCAAGAGTATTGAAGGAACTAGTGGAAGTCATTTTGGAACCACTGGCAATCATCTTTGAGAGTTCTTAGAGAATGGGAGCAGTCCCAGCAGACTGGAGAAGGGCAAATGTGATCCCTATCTTCAAGAAAGTAAAAAAGGACTATTTACTAGGCCTGGGTAACAACGCAAAAAATTGTTTCAAAAATCGATTTGTATTTGGGGTTTTTTTTTTTGTTTCGATATTTAAAATAATTACAAAATTTTCCTTTTAAAAAGTTCGATATTTACGAAATTTCGTAAATGGTAAAAAAATAACGAATCGATTTCCGAAACAATAACGAATCGATTCGTTAATGGCGGACGTGACCGCGAAATATGCTAAAAAACCTCCAAAAACTTCTGAAGCTTCCCTCTCCCTCTGTTCTTGACTGTTGGTGTGATATTATAATTTTTTTCACTAATTAAACCATAAAACTGGCCCAGACATGCGGAAATAATAACGAAACGACCTCAGAACAATAACGAAACGAATACAATAACGAAATACGAAGCATTTACAAAACGTGTTTAAAAATTCATTTTTTTAATGATTGCTCCAGAATGGTTCGTTATCGTTTTGTAATTGGAAAAATTAACGAATTATTAACGAATTACGAATTAACGAAATGAAACCGCCCAGGCCTACTATTTACCGTCCAGTCAGACTCATGTCAATATCAGACAAGATTCTGGGAAAGATCATTAAGAAAGTGGTCTGCAAACACTTAGAAAGGAATTATTTTATTTATTTATTTATTTATTTATTTATTTAAAACATTTATATTCCGTCCTTCTCACCCTACAGGGGACTCAGAGCGGAGCACAAAATATATACAGCAAACATTCAATGCCGGGACATAAAATCATAAATATATACAAACATTAAAATTGCTGTGGACAAGTCTACATAGGGACCACCAAATGCAACGCCCAAACAAGAATCAAGGAACATGAAAGGCACTGCAGACTACTTCAACCAGAGAAATCAGCCATAGCAGAGCACCTGATGAACCAACCTGGACACAGCATTTTATTTGAGAACACAGAAATGCTGGACCACTCTCACAACCACCATGTCAAATTACACAGAGAAGCCATTGAAATACACAAGCATGTGGACAATTTCAACAGAAAAGAAGAAACCATGAAAATAAACAAAATCTGGCTACCAGTATTAAAAAACACTAAAATTGCAACAGCACAACAACAGAGAGGAAGCAGGCAGGGACATCTAATTACCTCTCAACAAAAGTTTGCTCCAGGCACAGTCAGCCCATGGTATGCTAATCAAGGTGGTCAGTTGAAACATTCACACCTAGCTCCAGCAGACAAGAGTCCTTTGTCTCACCCTGGTCATTCCACAGATATATAAACCCTTTTTCCTAGTTCCAACAGACCTCACTACCTCTGAGGATGCTTGCCATAGATGCAGGCGAAACGTCAGGAGAGAATGCCTCTAGACCATGGCCATACAGCCCGAAAAAACCTACAACAACCCAGTGATTCCGGCCATGAAAGCCCTTGACAATAAACATTAAAATCACTTGTATCCACATTAAAAGTTGCTTAAAAACCATCTCGGGACACCATTTAGCCTCATTGCACTGCAGTCATCACTAATAGTCAACATGGATTTATCAAAAACAAGTCATCTCAGACTAATCTGATCTCTTTTTTTCAATAGTGTTACAAGCTGGGTAGATGCAGGGAAGGCTGTGGAGGTAGCATATCTGGATTTCAGTAAGTCCTTCGATAAGGTCCCACATGACCTTCTGGCAGACAAACTAGTCAAATGTGGGCTAGGCAAAAGTACAGTTAGGTGAATGTGTAATTGGTTAAGTAAATAAACCCAAAGGGTGCTCACCATGCTTCCTCTTCATCCTGGAGAGAAGTGACGAGTGGAGTGCCACAGGGTTCTGTCTTGAGCCTGGTCCTGTTCAACATCTTTAGAATGACTTAGATGAAGGGTTAGAAGGCATTATCATCAAGTTTGCAGACAAGACCAAATTGGGAGGCATACCCAATACTCCAGAAGAAAGGATCAGAAATCAAAATGATCTTAACAGATTAGAGAGATGGGCCAAAACTAAAAAAATAAAGTTCAGCAGAGACAAATGCAAGATACTACACTTAGGCAAAAAATACATGAAATGCAAAGATACAGAATGGAGGGCAGCAGTATGTGGGAAAAAAATCTTGGAGTCATTGTGGAGAACAAGTAAACATGAGCCAAAAATATCATGTGGTGGCTAAAAAAGCCAATGGGATTTTGGTGTGCATAAGCAGGAGTATAGTGTCTAAATCCAGAGAAGTCATGCTACCCCTTTATTCCACCTTGGCCAGACCCCACCTGGAATATTGTGTGCAATTCTGGGCACTGTAGTTGAAGGGAGATGTTGACAAGCTGGACAGTGTCCTGGGAAGGATGACTAAAATGACAAAGGGTCTGGAGAACAAGCCCTATGAGGAGCAGTTTAAAGAGCTTGGCAGGTTTAGCCTGCAGAAGAGAAGGCTGAGAGGAGACATGATGGCCATGTATAAATAAGTGAGGGGGAGTCATAGTGAAGAGGGAGGAGGCCTCTTTTCTGTTGTTCTGGGGACTAGGACATGGAACAATGATTCAAACTACAGGAAAGGAGATTCCACCTGAACAATAGGAAGAACTTTCTGACTGTGAGAGCTGTTCAGCAGTGGAACTCTCTGTCCTGGAGTCTGCTGGAGGCTCCTTCTTTTGAGGCTTTTAAACAGAGGCTGGATGGCCATCTATCAGAAGTGCTTTGAACGTGATTTTCCTGCTTCTTGGCAGGGGGTTGGACTAGATGGCCTACAAGGTCTCTTCCAACTCTAGGATTCTATGATTCTGTCAAAGGAGACTGACACCAGTTTAAACCCATTTTTGAACACGGTTGCTGGCTCACGTTCAGAGTCGATTGCCGGAGTTCCCTCCTTTCAGCACACTTCTGCCTCTTTTTAACTATGGAGAGCTATGCATGATTTCCAGAAGTAATTTAACTCATGTGATGAGCTCAGTATCTCTCCATGTTTGAATAGAGGCTGAAGTGTCTAATGACTGGGAAATTTCTCAGTGTGATAAGGTGGAGAGTGACCACATGTTCTCTCCATGTTCAGCAAGGGGGTACCTCAAGAGGCAGACACAGCCATTCTGTTTCTGTGACTTATCTGTATGGTAAATATTAGGCCTGGGTAACAACGGAAAAATTTGTTTCTAAAATCGATTCGTTTTTTGGGGGTTTTTGCGTTTCGATATTTAAAAGAATTCCGAAATTTTTCTTTTAAAAAGTTCGATATTTACGAAATTTCATAAATGTTAAAAAATTACGAAACATTAACGAAACAAATACGAAACAATAACGAATCGATTCGTTAATGGCGGACGCGACCGCGCAATACGCTAAAAAAACCTCCAAATGGGACAGAGGGAACTTCTGAAGCTTCCCTCTCCCTCTGTTGTTGACTGTTGGTGTGATATTATAATTTTTTTTCACTAATTAAACAAAAAACAACTATAAATCTTGCCCCAGACATGCGGAAATAATAACGAAACGGCCTCAAACCGATAACAAAATGAATACATAACGAATCCGAAGCATTTACGAAATGAATTTAAAAATTCGTTTCGTTTTTAAGTTGCTCCAGAATGGTTCGTTATCGCTTTGTTATAAAAAAATAACGAATTTTTAACGAATTACGAATTAACGAAAAGAAACCGCCCAGCCCTAGTAAATATGGTTTCCATCCTATATTCAACATAGTCATATTTTAAAATTTAGATATCGATTTGAGAAAAATCTTTGTGTGCATTTAAATAATATAATGTATGGTGAGATTATAAGAGATTATAAGAGTGAAGTCCCATCGTTGATCATTATTGGATCTAATTTGGCCTTTTCCTCAGCCTAACTGAATTGTATCATAGACTGGAGTGAATGTCATTTTGATACCTTCTTTATGTGACAAAATGTAAGATGGATAGATCTGACTACGCTCATAACAGCTTATGCTTTCAAAGATTACTCTTGAGTCAGCTGGCAAGAATGAGATGCCAATTAGAAAGTCAGCACCATGGTAGACTATTTGTTTTTAGCATCAGCTAGCAAGTATGACCATCATTCTTGGAGGACCTGTCATTCTTGTCATAAGGAAAGATTAAAATCTGAGTGATTTGAAGTGATGTTGGGCCCATACAGGAATAGAATCAAACACTATAATATATGTGAAAATCAGTTCTAGAGCAAGTTATGAGTACTAGTGAATGTTGCTAAATTACATTCAGTTAGATATGATAAGATGGTATTTGTATGCTTTTATTGTATTGTATAATTAGGCTTTGTAAATTATCAATTAATGGAAATAGTGAAGTTAAATTTGATGAATTAAAGCTTTATCTTGTAAGATAGTATGCAACTCTGAATGTTATTTGTGTTGCATCATAGGTTTATATAGTCAGCTCTCCATATTTGCAGATTCAACTTTTGTAGATTTGAATATTCATGGATTTGATTAAAATGTTATGTCTAGGAATCTCTAGTTTTTCCAATGCAATTCTATGGTCAACATCCAGCAGAAGTTGACCAGAGAGTTGCCTTGGAGAACCTAGAGATGTTTAGAAAGGTACCCTCATGTTTTAAAAGGTGTTTTTTAAATTCTGTTTTCCCATTTTTTCCATGCAGATTCAACACACCTAACCTCAGTGAATGGGGAAGACTGTCTGTACCTTCATCTTAAAATGTCTATTGTGAGTTTCCCTTCAAGGTCCAAAATCTATGGACAGAATTATAAGTGATCCGTGTTCATTAGCACTATATAGTCATAATTTTGACCTGTTGCCATGATCATAATCTGATCCCAACCTACTTTATCTGCCATCAGCTGAACAGGAAGAAAAAGATCAATTGTTCTGGTGACTGTAATACAGGCAAATGATGTGGCCATAAAATGTGGGGGGATTTGGTCAGGAGAAGTTGCTTTATTAAATAAGTAGCTAATGCAGAATTATACTGCATGTTTGTAGTTGTGTGTGTGCAAGCCCTATTGCTATGGCACTCATCTAAAAGCCTTCCAAGCCTGACTGGGACTGTTGACCCTCCTTCTTACCAGAAGGAAGTGGGGAGAGTAAATTCAGACTATGGACTTATTCCCATGATTAGGTGCAACACCACTTGAGGGGAAACATGACTTTCCCTTCAGATCCGGTTACTCTAGAATAGACCTAGGCAGCTGATCTCACACCATATCCCACTTGGAGAGAAACCTGACTTTTTCCTCGAAGTGGGATCATAATTAAGATGAGCTGCTTAGGTCTACTCTAGAGTAGCGGGATCTGAGGGGAAAGTCATGTATCCCATAAGCTCCCCCCCCCCCCAAGATATTTTCTTTTAAAAATTGAGTGGATGGGGACAACACTGGCTTATGAGACAAATCTGAAAATGATAATTTTGGTAAAACTGGCAAAAAAAAAAAGATAATGTGTGAAAAGGAATGAGAAATGGAAGGATGTTCTTTATAACACTATTGAACATAGGACCACAGTAATATAACCCTCCCCTCCTCTCCCATGGGATAGAGTCCCAGGAGACGATCTCTGACTATCTCCTCCTTTCTCCTCTTTTTTGGACCGTTTCGGACATTTCCCTAATGAAGCATGATGGACACTGACAGGATGTTCCCTTGTATCATAGGAAGGGCTCTCTCATAAACCACAACATCAATGGTTTCTAAGTGTTTAGAAACCAGAAGGGAGGGGAGGTATGGAATAAAGTCCCATGAAGATTCAGCTGATCTGAGCTTTGGGGAGAAGTAATTATGGTCCCTCCATTTGAGACCAGACCTGTTCTTCTTCCTCTTTCAAGCTGAGACCAGATGTTACTCTATGGTATGAATTTCCCCTCTTTTCCCTCTTTGTCTCAGAAGTAAGTCACAGATAAGAGAGTATTTGATAGCTTCCAGGTGGGAAAAGAGGTGCCCAAGTAGGATTTTGTCCATTGTTCAATATGTCAGTTCTGGCACTGATCAAACTTAAAGAAAATTGAGTGAAATATTCAGTTTGAAAGGGTCAGGAAAACAATAATGAAAGTGGGGGAAGAAAGAAATATGACAGTCCGGAAAGAACAGTGACACAAACACCTTCTGACTGTAGTCTCGGAGTCTAGCATTTAGTTGCGTCCAGCTGGTTTCAGCATTCTAATCAGCTTGATTAATGCCCTAGCAGCTTTCACAGTGAGATAGCAATTTGCATGATAGAGCTTGGCAAGGAGTGGTCAACATTTTGTAATTTAAAAGAAAAAGACAAGTGTAGATTATAGCTTGTACAACCCACCCTTTCTCTGAGATTAAAGCAGGCCAATAATAGAATGCATTTATTTTGTAAATGGCCTACAACCACCTGCAGAGCCCATATTACTCTAAAGATGAAGCACAGCCAGAAATTGAGGCATCTAGTAGGAATGCTAAGAGACATATTTGATCTCCGTTTGAAAAAATAACAGTGTTCCAGGCAAGCAAACTCTGGGTTGGCATCTTCATTTCCAATGTTTATACCTTGTGAAAGAAGGTGGTTATTTATAATTTGAAATAATGCCAACATACTCCTTTTTTGTCAAAGAAGATTAGACACCAAGGGTATTCTTTATGTTTCATAGAATATGGGTCAGTATTCCGTCTCAGCTACTTGATGATGAAAATAGCATTCAGCCTTGCTCCAATTGCCAGCAGAATGAACTCCTTCTCCCATGCTAATAATGCTCAGTAAAGTAGCTAAGGAGAGAAATTACAATGGCAGTAGTATCACAATTGTGACTAGGTAACAATCATGAATATGAAACAATTACCTATATTTTTCTCATCAGAAAGCACAGATCCCATTGATCTTGGATGGTAAGCAGGGTCAACCTTGGCTAATACATGGTTGGGAGACAGAGGGCCCTTCTAGACAGTACCTTTATTGCAGTATCTTTCCACATTTTACTGGGCTAAATAAGCCTGGTAAATGATGGGAATGCCCTTACCAGACCCCTACTACACTGCCCTATATCACAGGATCCAACCCCAAATTATCTGTTTATTCCAGATTATATTGCACTGGAGACTCATATAATCCAGTTCAAAACAGATAATCTGGGATTAGAACCTGGGATATAGGACAGTGCAGATCCAGACTCACGTGCTGTTGGCTATATTTTGGAGGAGGGAATTAGCAAACCCATCTCTGAGCATTTTTTGTCTATGAAATTCATGGGGTCATCATAAATTGATAGGCTACTTGAAGACACATGCAAATGTTCTATATTCACAACCATTCCAGCTGCCCCCCCCCCCACTTTCTCAGGAATTAGAGCAAAGGTGGAAACCCCCCCCCCCAACCGTTTTTAACATATCCACGCACACACAAAATACCTGTTCCGGTAATGTTACTGGGTCTGGCTGTTTGTATGTTCTTTTGCATATTCACTCACTTTCTTGGCTGGGAGGAAGGAGCAGAATGGGACAGGACATGAAGAAAAGGAGACCCATTCTGCTAACAATTAGAACACGATGACTAATGTTTCTAATAGGTTTTAGGGGATAACTTCCTATGATAAATAAAATTTAAGGGAGCAAGATTAGGTTTTCTGAGAAAAGAAGAACAGCCACCAGCCAGAAGTCAAGCATGATGTAACTGCTGTCCATGCTGTATCGGAAAGCTCCACTACCAATGGCTTCTGAAAATCTCTGGAGTGAAAAAAAATACATGGTTTAAATAGGTTGTAAGGCTTCTTTGTACTATTTGACATCAAAAATACATTTTTGAGAACCAGAAGTGGATTCTAGCAACTTTGAGTTTTTGTTTATTTTTCAGTAGTCTGTACGACTCCAGCATAGGTGATGGCCAGGGGCTCTCTCAAAGCTCTGTGGTAGCAATGACCATATCAGAAATAGTACAGTTGACAGTCCAGGTGGCCTGAATGGGTTTTTCCATGATCAGACCATGTAGATTCTACCCTGCTGCTGTTGTGGTCAGAGATGGAGCATTTGAACTCCTCCATGGCCTCCAGGGCCAGTTGAGAACATTTGTGCTCTGGACTCTTATAGTATAGGATCCTTAGTCCTGAGATATATGGATATGTTGTTTCAAGTCACTATAACCATTTTTTAAAAAGAAAAATAATGCCAATTTAAATTCAGGGAGGGTTTTTTTAACAGAAAATATTTATAGGAATGTATCAAATGCATGTCTAGACTTTAAAGAATGTCTTATTACAAATGGATGCTATACAGAATAGCACAGTGAATATTTAGATTGTTGCATTGTTGTTTATACTTTGAGAAATCTTCTGTGGGTGTTATGTAGAGATCAACATTTGAAAATGTATAATCAAATTGGGAGGGGAAAATGTACTACGTTGCTATCACTCATCCTGTCACTCAGGAAGAATGCATATCTTCTCAGGTTTCCAATGCTCAACAACGTTTGGTTCTTTTCTTTTATAGCTTAGCTTTCAAGAATCACAATAGCTGTGCACATTTAAATGTTAACACTGTTCAACATGCTGACAGTTCAATTTCTACTTGTCTTCTCTGGTGTCTCTCTCCATCCTTCCTTTGCCCAATATACTGGTTTAACACACATCTAGGTTCCCATTTCAGTTATCGCATGTAATTATTTTCTTAGTTCTATTGCGTTTAGCTGAAGTCTAAAGTTCACAGAATAGCAGTCATGTACTTAAAGGATTTCCAGGAACATGAGCTGAAAACAGAACTGGAAGTAGCATTTTCTGTGCTCTGGGGAGACTTCCATTTTAGTTTTACAAAAGGCTTCTTTTCTTTAAAGGCATTGAAACATTAAAAACTTACCTATACTAAGTATACTACTCAATTGATACATCTAACTCAGGGATTTAGATTTTCAGACAAGATTATTTAACTTCCTGAAAATATTGGGAAACAATCCCCACAGCATTTGCATACAAATAAAAATGCCCAGGAATTGAACCCGATGAGGTTTATGCACTACCACGGTAGTTCACTACCTACAACCCTTCAGGAATTGGCCCAACACCAGTTTATTCTTCCCAGTGCATTCTGTGTGGTTACACACTGAACAACTGTAGGTTTTGCCAGTTATGACTTCATCACACAGGCAAACTTACCAGTCCTAGGACACTTTCAGTACAGTTTGGGGCCAGAGCCCAACAGATCCCATGAAATGACACATAGCTACTTCCAGTGGGGCTCTGTTCCCGGATTGTGCTGAAAGTATCCTAGAATGGAGCAATGAAAACATGGGAGGCTTCCTGTGTTCTTGTTGCTAGCAATGAGGTGAGCATGTAGGTAAGCTGAGCAGTGACACTTTCTCCCATGTGATGGGGAAGGTGGCGCTGGAGGCTGCAGGGGGGTGGATCCCCCTGCTGCCCCATGGATTCACCACACCACGATGCCTGGAAAATCCCCCTGCTGTCACTCACATTAGAGCAACTAATGTGATTAAGTCCTTAGTTCTACTTATATCACTGAAATAAAATATACAGATATTGCAGACAGATGCACTGCCTAAAGGTCTTTATGATGAACTGAAGTATAAAAGGGCTGTTTGCAAGCAATAAAAAACAGGCAAACCATCTGGTAAGAGAACACATTAGCAGCTGGTATTTGTAGGAAAAGGTCAAGAGACCTCAAGTTCTAAGTGCACTAAGGCTAGCAAGGAAGATAACATTGTTAAGAAGAGGGAAGTGTTCCAAACATATTTGGAGAAATATGCAAGCTCTGCTGGATGAAGAAGATGATGAAATACTAGAGGATGAAAGAAAGAAGGTAGAATTGCTCAACATCTACTTTGCCCCCTCTTCCCTCCTTCAACCCCCCCCCCCCCCCCAAGGAGCCAATTTTATAAATAATGAAGTGAGGAAGCTCCAGTTCAGGAATATGTTTGTTGTTCTAAGGCTTGAGATCAAGTCTAACTTAAAGTGACCCATCATAGGGTTTTACTGGCAAGATTTATTCAGAAAGGTTTGCCATGGCAACATAGTATGGTGTCGTAGTTTGAGTGTTGGACATTGGAAACCAGGGTCGAATCCCTGATGTGCCATGGAGGTACATTGGATGACTCTGGGCAAGGCATACTCTTTCATTCTCAACATTTGAACAAATCTTGCTAAGAAAACCCCATGATAGGGTCACATTAGGGTTGGAAATGACATAAGAAGAAGGCAAACAACAAGGTTTTCCATTGCCTTCCTATAAGGCTGAGTATTCCTGCCCAAATTGTTTCTGACTTATGGCAGGGGGAGGGGAGGCAGAATGCCATGGGATGCACAGGGATGACTTATGTTGGTTTACCTGCATAATGTGATAAAGTTAACATCTAAAGTACTGAGTAAACATAAGGTTGTTTGCCTGACCGTGGAAGGAGAGCAGAGATGAATCCGGGAGCAGCCACTGAGCCTTAATAAGTCAGCACCTTGAACCATGTAGATCTATTGTTGTGAGATGTGGTCCTATAATCTATAATGGGCAGAAGCAAATCTTGTTGTCTTCTGAAATTTGTTTGAAATTGTTTAGAGGTGCACAAAAACTTCCTGCATAAAAGCAACACTCAAGTCTGACTATTACTACCAGGGCTGTACAAGGTGTCAGTTGATGCATTAGCTATACAAGTGACAAAGTGTTTTGTGCCTGGAGTCAGGGATGGAATTAGCAGCAAACCGAAATGAAACATGCATTGCCATCCAGAATGGTTTGAACCCTAACTCCTCAGTCAAAGGAAGGCTATTAATCAAAAGAACCTCCATTTTGTTGAAATTAAGCTTCATCTTTGTAGACCAATCAAGTTCATTATCAGCTCTATACATCTATTCAGGATTTCAATTCTTTCACCTGACTCCAAAGAAAATGCAAAATAGTGTCATTAGCCTGTCAATGTGATGTAGAAGGAAGTAAGTTACATCATGGTAGCTTTGTCTTATTAAAAAACGAACATGCCTCATATGCCAGTTGCATAATTATAAGACTATGATTATAAGCCATTCACATATTTTCTATCATATGAATGTATTTTCAGGTCTCACAGAGACAAGTTAAAATGCCTTAGCTCCTGCTCCTTTGGCATCACAGAAGCTGCAGCAATGCAAGCAATTAGAGCTATTGAAAGTGTCTGAATTCTGCAGGATTTTCATCAGACATGTCTCTTCACAGCAAATAATAAAAGAGAGAGTGGAGCATATGATGTTAAACTGTATCGGGATTCTGCCAAAAGAACAAATGAGAGTCAGCACCCACCACAATGATGTTTTTCACTATATGACAGCATAGTAAAGAAAGTATTAGAACAAGCAATGCTGAACTAAATTGTTTTTTTTTCATCGTAGAAAGCATGGGTTCATATGACCAATCAGAGTTTCCTGGTTTCTAAATACAGTCTTTGAAATCTGGTCTATTCACCTGATAACATATGAACAGGAGAGTGCTTTGAAAAGTTTTTGGTCTAAACAGTGTTGAAAAGACAGCATTGTCGCTACCTATCCTGGCCAAAATTCTGGATGCTGTAGGAATAGCTTTTCCAAGCCCAGGATCAGTAGCTTGGCAAGCAGCAAGCCATGTGAGACATTTCAGCTGGGTCTGTAATTATCTGAAAGAAATGTTTATAATCTATATAAATAAAAAGTGTAATGTTCGTTTGTGGGATTAACATAACTCAAAAAAACCACTGGGTGAATTGACACCACATTTGGACACAATACACGTATCAGGCCAATGAGTGACAATCACTCATCACAACACTGAAAAACACAGCAGAAGGGATTTAAAAAGCCAAAAAAAAAAAAAAACACCCCCAAAACATTACAATGCATGTGCAAAACCACATATATACACAAATATGTTCACACACATATATACACACACACAAAACTTATATACACAGACTGAGCCACAGCAAGTTGTGGCAGAGGACAGCTAGTATAATATAATATAATATAATATAATATAATATAATATAATATAAATATCAAGCATGGTCAAACTTTTTGACACATTCTGTTTTAAAATTTGACTGACAGACTGGGACAGTGGCAGATGGATGAAAAGTGTTTCTGTGAACTAACTGAAAAACATGAACTAATTCTTATCCACACTGCACATATCATGTTTGTAGTGGGGGGGGGGGGGGAGGAAAGAAATAAAGAAAAATACAATATTTAAAATGAAGAGCAATTTAACCAACATAAACATAACAGTATTTCAGTGGAAAGCCCCAGGGGCCATCCAGTCCAACCCCCTCCTGCCATGCAGGAAAATCACAATCAAAGCACCCCCAACAGATGGTCAACCAGCCTTTGTAATAATAATAATAATAATAATAATAATAATAATAATAATAATAACAACAACAACAACAACAACAACAATAGGAGCAATGCCAGGGGCCATCTTCTGGCAAGGAAAAAAGATTTTTGGCAGCATGGGAGGAGGTAGGAGGGGGAGGAGCAGGAAAGAGAAGTGAAAGCTTGGAGAGGAGGAGGGAGGAGGAAGAGGAGGGAACCATGACACCCAGGGGTGGCTTAACCCATTAAGCCAAGTAAGCATTTGCAGTATAGTTGATTTTGCCCAGGGGTGCTCTGGGGCGCTCTGGGGGGAAAATAGAATCTTGACATTTGGGAGTTGTAGTTACTGGGATGTATAGCTCACCTACAATCAAAGAGCATTCTGAACTCCACCAATGATGGAATTGAACCAAATATGGCACACAGAACTCCCACGACGAACATAAAATATATATCAGTGATTGGTTCGGGGGTGGGGGTGGGGCGCCAAAATACTGTTTGCTTACCATTGAAAATTACCTAGGGCCGCCTCTGATGACACCCCCCAGGATGCTTTGCAAAACCCCAAGGGCTCCATGGAGCACACTTGTTGAAGATATGGTTGAAGATATGATCCAAAGAACTGTGGTGAATACAGCAGATGACATCCAAACCTAACTTTCTGGGCACAGTTAATATGGGAAATAGCCCATTTGATCCTGGTGAGAACCATTGAGAATAACTTAAATTTTAAGATGAATGAGAGAAGCATTCCTGTAAATTTATCTTTGTATCTCTCTTGGAGTGCATGATGTGCAAACAAAGGGCAAATACTGACATTGCTATTATGTTTACTCACCTTCTGCAAGTGTCATCCAGTGATGCAAGTTTTTTTTACTAGCAACACAGAAAAAGACAACTTGGGAATACCAGTTTCCCTCTCCCTGGGGAACATCTACACATCCTTCCTAACATGGGTCAATGTAATACTGAGTTCAAATTACTTCTATTTGTTGATTTTGTCGATAGTTGTACCCAAAACTTCCAAAGAAATAGTCCTTAATCATAGCTATTTAAAAAAATTTGAACTGTCTCCAGAAGTTAGCAAGAGAAATAAAGAGAATAATATTGTCATAAGAGGAAGTATCCTACTGAGGCTTTGTGCTCCAAATGGCTTAAGCAACAAATAGCAGAACTGTGTTTTGAGTTAATGAAATGGGTAAATCACGGTAGCAAAGGCAAAAACAGGAATGAATGGTACATTTGACTGTTAAAAGCAGGCCAAAATTGTAGAGGGGGTCTTAAAACACAGCCATTATTGCAGTGAAATGTGTTCTATATGCATTAGCACAAAGTCCTGTGCTTCATACAATCTATAAGTGATAAATTACATGGAACATAATTTAACCATTCCCACATCTGTTCCACTTTCACTAAAAGGAGTTGGGAAATATGCAGAAGTTTGTTAGTTGACCATGGATGGCCTAATCCTGTGTGAAGAAAGTGTATGTTCATTTCAGCCCCTATTTAGAAATCTAAACAGAAATAGGGCAATAAGGTCATCTTCTGTGGGATCAAGAGGGAAAATGTCTTGAGAGAAGTGGATTGTTACAATATGAAATGCATTCCATTCTGCACAATTGATACATGCTTATATTGTATAGAATTAATATTTCAGTAATTGTATTTGCTTCAACCATATAAAACATTTAGCTATAGGCAAGACTGTATGACCCATGTGGGATATGTTTTTGTACTTGGGGAATAGATTATTGAATTCTTGGACACAAAACCATGGCCAATAGTGAATCCTATTGAAAAGAAGGATGTTTGGCCCAAGAAGACCATAAGGTCATACTGAAAAATGAAGAAAATGCCTAGAGAGAACATATTTTGTCAGACACAGATATATGAAATCATGGATACTGCTCTTGCAGATACAGGAGATATACTATACAATTAAAAACACGACTGGAATAGTGTCATAGTTCCCTCTGATTGTCTCATGATATACTGTATACAAAAACTATGCTCAGCTACAAGAGAATAAACAAAATGGATGAAAAGACAAGGAAAAGCCTTTCTGGAAATACAATATCTGACTTACAAATAGCAGTTCTCAAACAACAACAACAACAACATAAAGATTTGAAAGAGATACAGTTGAACTGGGAAATATTCATGAATTCTAATCCATTAGTAGAGATATGAGCACATTTAATGGTTTCTTGGCATGCTGCGCATATTAATACACGAGCCTTCACAAATGCATATCTAAGAAAATAAATGTTTTCAGAGGCTGTGCTAACTCGAATAACAGTTTTGGTAAGCATATTTATTGCTTTCACACTTCAGTGTGAACAGACCAGCTATTTGAAAGACTGATATCATCTTTCATAATTCTTGAAGATTATATCCAGCACCACAATCTGCATGATGCTGTATCAGAATATACTCCTAATTTCACTTCCACAATGATACGTATAACTGTGTTATAACCAGGCTGTACTCCATCAGTGATTAGAAGAAGTAGACTCATATCAATCTCAAGTTGAAATAAGTGAGTGAGTCGTATTTCTAATTTTAGTCACGAAACATTCATAGCAGTACCAATGTCCACCTGGCCAGAAAGTGTTCTGGAAGAACACTCTACACTATGGTGCTTTTTCTCCATCTGACAACTAAAAGTCTCCTATAAGAGAATACAGACTTCATTCAAATAAGGGTTATTTCAGTATAAAGAGTCCATCCTCCCAGTCCAATGTTTACTGTTGATTTTTCTTTTCTTTTTTTCATCAACAATGTTCTTGATGGCACAAATCCATACTCCCATTCAGATATTCTACATGACTTGGGAATGGTGGCAAACGTGAATGTGTGCATTCAATAAATGCTCTGTCATATCCTGCCATCTCCTGCAACTGAAATTTTAGAGAAGTTAGGGGACCATTTACACTGCCTATTTAATGCAGTTTTCAGCCAGTTTTCAAGAAAGTGGTTTTCTGTGAAGATGAAATGCATTCCATTCAATTTGGAATCTCCTAGGGGTACAGATGATGATTACACAAACCACAGAGCACTGATGTGCATTAAGGACTTCCTTTTGTGTGCTTATATGGAAGTTCATTGTCTGGCCACCACAATTTGAAGCTAGTTTTGAACTACATCAAATGGTCAGTGTAGATGGGGCCCAAGTCCAACAAGAAAAAAAATCACAAAAGTGAAACACATTTTCATTGGCTCCAAATTGTCTTGCAAATGAGAATATGGCAAATTTCAATTTACTACTTAAGACTGGTACCCAGAGAATATATGTCTATGCAGAAAGACTACAAAGAAGAAAACAACAACCACAACACTGAATTGAATTCTAGATGAAGTGCAGCAATTATCACAATGCTCCTTGATAGCTAAATAGTTTTTGAGCTAGATCACCTTTGCTCCACCCATTATGTTTGTCAGACATTTACAGTATTTGACTTGCCACCTGCTTTCCACAGCACTAACATTCCATCATCCAGTGCTAGACTCTGACCAATAATGATCAATCACAGTGAAAGTCATATCCAAAGTAATCAGACAGAAATTGGTGATACATTTCATTTAGTCAAAAGGAGGAAATGGTCTAAATAATATTGCTTATCCCAACCAGAGTAGAGTATAATTAAGCTGATAGAGTAAAAGAAGTGGGAACATGTTCCCAGGAGTCAATCACCACAGGCCTACACCTGGAAAGATCTGGACCTTACATTAAGGTCTTCCCAGGTGTCAAATCAATCTGGAATAAACTGGTAAATCCCAGTTTACTCCCGATTAATTTGGGTTTACCTGAGCCAAACTCATAATCTGTCGCAGGTTATGGGTTTGTGTGGAAGGGCCCTGAGGTGGACATCCAGCATTCTTCCCAATGACTTCAAAAGAGATTGGGGAAAGGCATTAATTTCCAGAGGGTGGGGAGTAATAAGTACATTGTGAGAAGGATATCACTTGTTTATATAAATATGAGGACAAAAAACTGGATTGAAAAGTAGCAGAGACTCAGAGCAAAGATGGGAGAAAACAGGATAATGGCCAAACAACTAATTCAATATATTGCAATGAGTCAATCTGATATAATATAAAAATAAAAGCTAACCAAGCAACATCTGGAATCTGCAGGCAGAAATGAAAGGTAACACTTCATGAAAAGTAGAGTGAAAGTCCTCTGAAATCCTTAGTATACAAAGCATGCTGACTTCTGCAAACAGACTGACAGAACCAGATGGAGTTGAAGATCGATTAATGTTATGAAGCAGTGATGGATGCACACAAGGGTCTTTGCTTACATTGTGTTGTCTTAGGTAACTGTGCCTGTGACTCTTATTTTAGAGTTTATAAGAAACTTATGGGAATTTCAGCCCTGTTAGGATTGCGTGGGGAGCAGGGGCTGTGCCAAAGAGAGTAGGGTGGGGTGGGAGTGGGTCAAGCTAAGATCACAAATCAAAAGTTAGAATTTAGGGGCAGAACAAGGAAGCAGAACAAAATACAGCATAGCCAGGAAGACAATAATTAATGCAGTGTGATACCACTTAAAATACCATGGCTCAATGATATGGAATCACAGGAGTTCTAGTTTTACAAGGTTTTTAGTCTTCTCTGTCAAAGAGAGATGGTGCCTCACCAAAATCCAAATCCCAGGATTCCATAGCATTGGTCCATGGCAGTTAATGTAGGTATCAAACTAAATTAATTCTACAGTGCATCCAGAGATATCCCAGCCTGGCCCAAATCCTCTGCTTTTACTACCTCATCTCAGGCCCCTTCTACACTGTCATAAAATCCAGATTATCTGCTTTGAACTGGATTATATGGCAGTGTAGGCTCATATAATCCTGTTAAAAGCAGATCGTGTGGATTATCTGCTTATAGCCCAGTAAACTGTGGGAATGATGTCTGGACTTTAGTGCAGACACTGGAAATAGTGCATTTATCCCACGTCTTCCAAGAAGGTGTGGAATAAATGCACTATAAAATTAATTAGGTACAAACCAGGGTTTTCCTAGTTTGAAGCGAATTAATGTGGGACTGTCCAGAATGTTGTCTGGACAGCCCCTCCTTTATTGCAGGAGTTCCTGCAATAAAGGCCCTGTCTGGAGAGGCCCTCAGATAATTCAGTTCAAACAGATCATCTGGATTATTTGCTCTGAAAATCTCACACCTGTCTTCAAACCAGGCACATTAAACTTTAAGGTCCCATCTACACTGCCACATAATGCAGTTTCAAACCACATTATATGGACAGTATATATAATGCAATTTCACTGCATTGAACCACATTATAGGACTCAGACTGACCATATAATACAGTTTAAGACTCCATTATATGACAGTGTAAATGGGGCCTGAGTTGTGCTGGGAGAGTCTGCTATGATATCACCTTGAGTAATAGATCTTTTCAAGAAAACTAAAGCAAATATTTTAGCACTTGGTAATTATTGTTCACAAAGCTATAGAAAATGATCACACTTCAAGAGAGTGGTGCTTCTAAGATAGGAACAAAACCTGCACTTATGGGCACTCATTGAAGAGGGAAAAAATCCTCTTAGATGTTGAGAAGTTTGTTGGGTCCCTGGTATTTTGTTCAGTGTTTTCAAGCAAACAAATTATATCTTCACATCTGCCTTGTAATAAATTTATCCGTAAAGCCCTTGGACAGCTTTCTCAAAGGCTGTCTTTGTTGGCAGGTTTCTTTAAAGCCACTCACAAGAGAAGGGAGAAATGCAAAGAAGGAAGACAATGGTCCATTATGGGCTTGGGGGAACAAATTGGCACCTCAGCGACACAGAATTCTAAGGTGAACCAACTGCATTTTCCAATCAATATAGTGGTGACACGGACTATAATTTCCCCCACTTTTCCCTCCAAGCTTTTCTTGGAGAATGCTAGAACTGTGAATAGGGGCCACAGCTCATCAGGCACACAGTGTATTATACTTGGACAGCGTAATTTAATTCCCAATCTGTTCATAACAAAGTAAAGAAGCAAGTAGGAAGACATTATAAATTAGAGCTCAAGGCAAACCTGGTGTCATTATTATAGCTATATTACAGAGTCATTTATCAAAATGGATTAAATATTAATGAAGTTTTAATTGCTGTTGCAGAGCTAACTTCGAAGATGGAGCCAGTACAACCACAAAAAATGCAGGCTGTCTCTCTGCCAAAATCCAACTGGATTTTTTTTTTAAAGTAAAGCTTTGGTACTACATGCCAGAATTAGGATAAATTCCCCTTAATGCTTAGCAATTCTGAGTTTTTAAAAGAATATAAGACAATACTACACAGCCATACTCTCAAAGTCTGTTATTTGATATTTATTTTGTATCCTAGGGCCCTTCCACACAGCCCTATATCCCAGAATATCAAGGCAAAAAATCCCACTTTATCTGAGTGTGGACTCAGGGCAGTTCCAGACAGCCCTTTATCCTGCAAACATCTGTGTTAAAAACAAGATATTTGTGGGGGGCTGTCTGCACCCACGCCAGAAAGCATGCACTTCCTGGCATGTGTGTCCAGATGTTCTCTTGGGACTAGCCCGAGAGAACGTCTGGAGGACCTACCCCCTCCCCCTCCCCCCAGACCCCTTAGAAAAGTAGTAAAATCTTACCTATCATCCATTAGAATCCTCAGCAAACTCTCCCAATGCATAGAAATGATGTGCCAGGAGAAGGGGGGGTGATTTTCCTCCCTCCCCCCCCCCCCGCTCTCCTGGCAAGTCATTTCTACACACCAAGAAAGCCATCCGAGGCTTCTAATGGGGTCTGGGGGCTTGGGGGTGGGAATGGTGTCTGGACTGCAGTATTCTGCAGTCCAGACCCAGAAGTACTGGATTTATCCCACGTCTTCCAAGAAGGCACGGAATAAATCCACTAACAAATTAATTTGGCACAAACCAGGGTATTCCTGGTTTGTGCTGAATTAATGCGGGACTGGCTAGAATGTCGTCTGGACAGCCCCCTTTTTATTGCAGAAGTTTCCATAATAAAGGTCTGTCTGGATGGGCCCTCAGATAAGCCATTGCAAAGCAGATATTGTGGGATTTTCTGCCTTGATATTCTGGGATATAGGGCTGTGTGGATGGGCCCCGAGTCCATAATGCCATATATGCCAGTTCAAAGCAGATAATGTGGGATTTTATTCAGCTGTGTAGAAGGGGTACTAGTTTTTTTAGTGAGTTTAAGCAGAATACCACCCCCCCCCCCCATTTTATTATTATAACAATTTTGTGGGATAGGTTGGATTTGCCTGACCATGACTGACTCACGGTCATTTACTGACTTCCATGCTTTATTGGGAACCAGAACTTGGATTTCTCAAGTCTCAGTTGAACACTTTTAATAACTGTGCATACTGATACTGCATCATTCTTAGAGTTAATGAACACAGCCAGACCAAGACATTTTGTTACTTCAGGCAAAGAACAAGATTGTGCCCCATGAATTCCATATATAAAAAGTAAAGTAGGTAGGCGATTACTTTAACCCTGGCAATTGAATAGTGTCCTACAGTACCCTTCAGGGCAATGGATCAATGCAAGGAGATGGATAGTTCTGTCCTTGAACAGGGAGAGATAGATTCAAAAGGAAATGGGGACACTATTGTCCCATGGCATCTGTCTCCTGATACAATGGCCTCACTCCACTTAATAGACAGACAAGTAACCCATTTGCTAAAGTACATTCCATATATATGCACATTAGGCCTGTTTGATCAAGAAAAAATTTGTTTCTAAATTCGATTCTTAATTGGGGTGTTTTTTTGTTTCGATATTTAAAATATTTACAAAACTTTCAAAAAAAATGTTTTGTTATTTACGAAATTTCGTAAATATTTACAAAACATTTTAGAAACAAATTTTTTCTTGATCAAACAGGCCTATGTAGGGCAAATAGACATAATGTTTGTGTGCTGGGGAGGGACTGGGCTGGCATGGCTGCAAATCCTGTTTCTTGCCATGGGAAAGGCAAATTGCTTCTGCTGCAGTGGCCCATCCAAGGCCCAGAGAAGAGGCCTGCCTTCCTGGCTCTCTCCCTGCGAGGCCCGGCCAGCCTTGCTTCCCCTCCCATTTGCGCCAAGCCCTTCCCTGCTGGGTAGAGGGGCCCCTCCTCACCTTCTCCTTCTTCAGCTTGTAGGGCATCCCGGACCGTGAAGGGCTGCCTGTGGCCCCGCGCTGGGCCTTTCTCTCGTCTCTCGCCCGCTTCTCCTCCTCCTCCTCGCCGCCGCCTCCCTCCTCCTCCTCCTCCTCCTCCCGGAAGTGCCCTCTTCCTCCTCCTCCTCCTCCTCCCACCTGTGTTGCAGGAAGTGCGGGGAGGAGGAGGAGGAGGAAGAGGGCACAGGAGCGCGCGCACGATCTGATCCGCTCCGGCTGCTGCGCCCTCCTCCTCCTCCTCCTCCCCCCCGCACTTCCTGCAACACAGGTGGGAGGAGGAGGAGGAGGAGGAGGAGGGCGCAGCAGCCGGAGCGGATCGGATCGCGCGCGCGCTCCTGTGCCCTCTTCCTCCTCCTCCTCCTCCTCCCACCTGTGTTGCAGGAAGTGCGGGGAGGAGGAGGAGGAGGAAGAGGGCACAGGAGCGCGCGCACGATCCGATCCGCTCCGGCTGCTGCGCCCTCCTCCTCCTCCTCCTCCCCCCCGCACTTCCTGCAACACAGGTGGGAGGAGGAGGAGGAGGAGGAGGAGGGCGCAGCAGCCGGAGCGGATCGGATCGCGCGCGCGCTCCTGTGCCCTCTTCCTCCTCCTCCTCCTCCTCCCACCTGTGTTGCAGGAAGTGCGGGGAGGAGGAGGAGGAGGAAGAGGGCACAGGAGCGCGCGCACGATCCGATCCGCTCCGGCTGCTGCGCCCTCCTCCTCCTCCTCCTCCCCCCCGCACTTCCTGCAACACAGGTGGGAGGAGGAGGAGGAGGAGGAGGAGGGCGCAGCAGCCGGAGCGGATCGGATTGCGCGCGCGCTCCTGTGCCCTCTTCCTCCTCCTCCTCCTCCTCCCACCTGTGTTGCAGGAAGTGCGGGGAGTAGGAGGAGGAGGAAGAGGGCACAGGAGCGCGCGCGCGATCCGATCCGCTCCGGCTGCTGCGCGATCCGATCCGCTCCTCCTCCTCGCGCCGCCCCTTCGCCCCGCCCGCCCCATTTACTGCTGGGGTGCTTGGGAGCGCCGGATTGGCTCCCAGCACTGCAGCACAGCGACAGCAGCCTCCATCCCATTAACGAGCGGAGCTTCAGCTCGTAAAAAAAATGGGGCTGCTGCTTCGATATTTTCAAACCCTTCCGGGTTTGAAAATATGTTTTGATATCGCTTCGGATATGCAAAAAATAACGATTTAAATACGAAATAACGAATTAACGAAACGAAACCGACAGGCCTAATGCACATATATGTTGACTTCATATATAAAGACAGGGGCAGGTTCATGAGCCAAAATTATGAATTTTGATATCGCTCATGGATAAGTCAAGGGTCATTCCTCAGAGTGTGGAAAGCACTAGCATCCCTTAGCAGGCTGGCTCACTACTGAAGACAATTCAGTTAATTCCAGGTAGCGGTCTCAGAACATTTACAATCAGATTGAGGCAATATCATTAACAGGCTTTTTGCCATCCTATAAATGGGAGTAAGATACACATTTCAACATGGTCTAGACTCCTCTCATACTCAGCTGAGCTGTTGATTGAAAGCAACTCTGGCAAGTCGTGATAGAGCACTTATCCAGTCATTTCTATCCAAATGCTTTCAAAGCTTGAAAACTTCAAAACGGTCAAATTTCTACCTCCTAAACTACTGACATTTGTTTCTGATATTGACAAAACACTAAAATTGAGACAATTAGAAGCCTTGTTATGTAAAAAGACCTTGCAATGTAACTGTATGATTTTAAAGAAATTGATTCTACTTGGGAATTAAAGGGTTTCACAATAAACACTTGCACATCAAGAAAAGGTCTTCATTCATTGACTTTGAATCATAGGACGTGGTGATGGCTAGATGTGGATTCATCTGTCTATTTCTGGTTTGCATTGTTTTGAACACTAGCTGTTGTACCAAGTTCTACTTCTGTCTGTATAAATCAAAACTAACCAAACTTGTATTTTTTTTAATAAAAATCACATTTGTAGCTGCTGGGTTGGTGGAAACAGTTTTCCCACAATGCGCTCTGCACTCCAGCCTCCAAAAAGGGCTGCACAGAGGATTAGAAGACTCTACTCACCCATCTGAGTAATTTAAGGATTGTGTGTGTGCATGCATGCATATAAATGCACGGGACATCCTCTTCTCTTCCAACATATTATATCTCACCTTTTCAGATGCACCCCCCCCCCCATCCTACACCATATATATAATTTTATCAAAGGCAGGGACAATGTTGTTAGGGGAGGAAAATATTGGGAAGTTCATGCACTTCTGTCCTGTTTCAACCAAACTTTTCTAATGTTTTGAAAAACATACTGAACATATTTTATTCCCAAATATAGATTAAAATGTATTTTGAAATATTTTATTTTAGTTAATAACCATGTCATAATATCTGGAAAGTGAAACTAAGTAAAACATAAGAACCCACATCTAGAGACCATCTAGGTCAGCCCAAAGACCTATCAAAGGCAAGATCCAAAAGGTCAGCTTCACAGACTGATTTTCTTCTGCCAGTGGATATAAGAAGGATGCAGTCTCAATTCCCAGCATGCTTTAAAAGTGGCTCTGATTCTATCTCACAAAAGTTCTTAGAATGTCAGCAGAATTTGAAACTGATGAATTGCTTTTAACCTGTTTCATCTGTATTATATGTGTGAACATTGCAATCTACCGCAAATTAGGAAGGTCATATTTGTTGTGAAAAAGTGTATGGCTTGTTTTAGATAGTGATTCAGGCAGTTCAGTCAAAATGGGACAATGATCAAATGTCCATCTGTCAGTGAATTCTGTGAACTCAAGAGAACTATCATTTCAGCCTGATAATCCTGGTTCCTCGTATTATTTATTATTATTAATTTATTATTTGCTACATTTATATATCACTTTTCTCCTCCTAAGGGAACTCAAAGCAGTTTTCAACATTATAAAGGCAAAATTCAATGCCGTACATATATGTGAAAACCAGAAGACAATAACATATAAATATAAATATAAATTAATCTAACCAAATTAAAACATAAACATAAAAGAACATTTAGACATAAAGCCTAAAAAATTAAACATCAATATGTTTCCAAACATTATGAGGAGAAGATGACAAAGTGTTAACAAAGGACAGGGAAAAAGCAGAATCATTCAACACCTTGTTGCAGTCTTCTCTCAAAAGAAAACCAGTGCTCAACCTGAGGGAAATGGAGCAGATGGTGCAGTCGAGGAAATAAAACACAGACTAGGTAAGCAAGTAGTACAACTCTTTTCTGGCTACTCTTAGGGCCTTTTCAGATAGGGCTTTATCTCAGGAGCATGTGTGTTTAAACATGCAAATGTTCCTGGGGCTCTGTCCACACATACCCCAGGAAGCACACACTTTCTGGGGTAAATGTCAAGATGTTCTTCTGGGATTGGCCCGGGAGGACACTGGGACACTCTACCCCCTCCCCCAATATGCCGCAGCTCTCCTGGTGCATATAAATAATGAGCCAGGAGAAAGCGGGGGGGGGGGGGGGAGGAGCGATTTTTACATTTCCAGTGATGACCATTCTTTTGGTTTTGGAAAATTCAACAAAGCGGGATGTTTATAAAAGCCATAAGACACATAAACTGCAAGTAATTCCTTTCAAGTTCCAGCTTGCCCACATCTGGTGTGAATTATTTTAATTCTGCTCAAAAATCTGAGTAAAATAAAAAAAAATGTTAAAATATATTCTACAAACCAAGGACCCAGATATTTTGTATTCTGGAAATCATGAAACATTTTACTTTAACACCCAATGGAAATGTAAAGGGCTAGACAGAGAATACATATTATTGGGTTTATAGAGTTAGCATTTCTTCTGTTTACTTCCTTTAATTTTCAAAATCAGTTTACAACCCTCTAAATATCCAACAGTTATTCTGTAAATATTATCTTGATTCATCTGTTGCATAAGTTATTATCTCTTGGTAGCCATCTGTCTCTGGAAGAGATCAAATTGTAGTTGATTTTAGAAATGCTAGTCTTTTCTCTTCCAATGTTATCCCTCATTCTCAGTCTTTCAACTCCACTGCCAATCATCCTTGTACAGCCCTACCTTGTGCACTTTCTATGACACGTCTTGGGGAAAACACCAATAAAAGGAAAACAAATCAGAAATAAAACAGGAGCACATTAAAAATGAATCAATTGACAGCTGTTTCTTCCATAATTCCTAAATCTCTGTAGAATATGCTCTTCTTCACACTGGCCAAGCAACAAAGGAAGAAAAAGAAGGAAAAGAAAAGAAAGGGGGAACATTCTTGAGCTTGTCTTAAGCATAAGATGTGTACAGATTGCTGTTCTTGGTTTAATAATTGATTTAGCATTGGAAACCTCATATCAAACTCTGGGAAAACTGCATGTGTTTTTTAAGTCCAACCTATTTGTTGCCCAAGGCATGTTCCTGTTCTTCCGTTGCATTCACTTTATGTATTAGAAATTTGGTTTAATAATTTAGCTGAGCTAGTACTAAGGTAAACACCACAATATAGAAAGTTGAACTAAATTGATGCTGCTGGCAGGAGTTATTAATTCCTTTGAAGTCACTGAATATCAATAAAGTATTAACAGAGATTAATACTTCCACTAAATCTTTTAAATATAGGTTCATATTGTGAGTGTTTAGTTGAATACTACACTATTAAATGTAATGTTATGTTCGTTATTAATTTATTTCTATCCATACACAATACAGTGGCGAGAATCATGCAAATATAAGATCCATCCATTTTTGGACATAAGGAAAATACTCAGTGTGGTGATTCTTAATCATTGGTCTCTATGGTATAATATTTATAAAGGTTTTCTGTCATTCATTAAGCTTCCTTTCCAGTGAATGGCAAACAGCTTGTCTAGGTTGGTTTTTTCAACCACATACCTTTCTAATTGATCAGACTAATCACCGATAGATGGAATTCCAGATCATGCAGGCATTAGGGATATAGTTTACCAGTTGTGTTTTAAGAAGAGGCAGTCTTTCATTTTTCAGTATATTCCAATGATTCATGAAGTGTTATAGAAATGTCTCTCTGTAAAACATATTGTCCTGCTTTATGTTTTGGGTGGTTCCCATTGCAACAGAAGAGCTTTCCAATGTAGCACTAACTAGGCATTATAGAACCAGCCTAAGCATAAGAGGAGTAGGAGTGTGGTAGACTCACAACTCTTTACATTTATCTTTTTTTTTTAAGAAGCAGTAAGTCGGGGGATATTATCATATCAGAGGCTATAACTTGTGGCAGAGTATGATTGCCTTCCAGAAGTACTGGGGATGAGTCCGTAACTGACTGTAGAGACCTATTCTGGATCCGCATGATCTTTTACATTGAGGACATACATTTCCAGATGTAAGGCTGTCCTGACAAGGGTTTGCTTGATGTGCCTTCCTCTCTGCATGTTTCTCCCCTTTGCCTTCTATTCATGCCTTCTCAAAATTCCTAGCACTGTTGATAACAACTGATTTCAAGTTAGAATGCTTGAGGGCTAGGGATTCCCAGTTCTCAGTGTTTAAGGTTAGCTTTAAGTCCATCTTTAAATCTCTCGCTGTCCTCTGACATTCTGCTTTCCATTCTTGAGCTGAGAGTAAAGTAACTGCTTTGGGAGATGGTGATTAAGCATTTGGACAATGTGGCCAGTCCAGCGAAGTTAATGTTAAAGAATCATGGTTTCAATCCTGGTGTTCTTTGCTTCTTCCAGAATGCTGATGTTTGTCTGCCTGTTTTCCCAAGAGATTTGCAGGATTTTTTGAAGGCAGCACTGATGGAATCATTCCAGAAGTTGATAGTGTTGTTTGTAGACAGTCCATGTTTTACAGGCCTATAATAGAGTTGGAAGGACAATAGCTTTATAAACACTATCATCACTTTTTTCAAAAAGGGAGAAAGAATAGACTGTGAAAACTCTTGAGGTATTTCCCTTTTAAATTTCGCTGGAAAAATCCCCGCAAGAATCTTTGCAAACTGCCTTTTACCTATTTCAGAAGACATCCTCCCTGAATCCCAGAATGACTTCTGCCCCTCTAGAGGAACAGTGGATACGATCTACACTATGTGATAGCTGCAAGAAAAATGCAGGGAATAAAATCAAATTCTGTATATTTACTTTGCAAAGGCCTTCAACACATTGAATCGTAATGCCCTTTGAACCATCCTCCTGAAAATCAAATGCCCTGATACATTTGTGAACAACCTGCGACTCCTCCATGATGACATAATGACAACAGTCTTAGATGGCAAGGGCTCCCAAAATGACCAATGTGGGATCAGGTGTCAAACAGGGATATGTTATTGCTCCAACCTTATTTCCATCTTCAAAGCTATGATTCTAGATCTTGTTGATGGGAAGCTTCCCACCGATGTGGACATCATATATCTAGATGGCAAACCCTTTAACCTCAGCGGGCTGAAGCCAAAAGTAAGGTAAAAACTTCTGTTACAGAACTTCTGTTATAGCATAGTCTGTGCTCATTCAGAGGAAGATCTACAAGCAACTTTAAACACCTTTGCAGAAGCATATGAAAAGCTTTGGCCTCTCACCGAACATCAAGAAAATCCAAGCCAATCCCTCTGCAATGTCAGAACTAAATCTTAATGGCGTAACATTACAAAATGTTGA
Organism: Anolis sagrei; assembly: GCF_037176765.1. NCBI lineage: Eukaryota > Metazoa > Chordata > Lepidosauria > Squamata > Anolidae > Anolis > Anolis sagrei. Next base: position 217,090,353 of record NC_090021.1, on the reverse strand, counting down.
CCACTTTTGCTACCTAGACTGCCATCTCTCCATAAAAGTCTACAATGACGCCAAAACACAATACTATATGAGCTCTGCAAGTGCAGCATTCTTTCAAATGAAGCAGGTAATGTTTAAGGATCTAAGATGCTTATTGTGGGGAATGTAGCCCCCAAAGGATTTCTGGGGTGCCCCCCTAGTATTGCCCAGCTACCCACCTCTGTTCTAAAGGTATGGTACAAATAAGCAAGGATGAATGATCAATTATGTCATTGGAACAAATACTCCTGGAAAACCATTGTTTCAGGACATTCACGCTACTGCTGGCAGCCCACAGACCCACTTTTATCTTGTGAGGATGTTAAAGATAGAAGTAGTGCCATGATCATCATTATATAGTGTTACTGAATATGGAACAATTATGGATTCATAACTCTAGGTTATGAATCTGTCAATGACACATAGAATGACAGCCATTATTACTATTTTATTTACCTAATACAGTCAACACCCATAGTGTGACCATGTAAAACAAGAGCATGAAACATCTTGCAAGCAATCATACAGGGTCCCTCAATTCACCAAGGGCCATGTTCTGTGATCTTGACACAAATGTGGCCATTCAATTTTTAGTGGAAGAATATCTGCCCCCCCCCCCCCCCCCACACACACACATACCAAAAACAGGTTTTAATTGAAAACACATCATTTCATGACTTTTCTATGAAAGCAGGTTTATACTTCTGAGACTTTTCCAGGAGTTTGACCTTGTTTTAAGGTCCATGCTGCCAATACTTTCTTTTGAAGTCAAATGATTGGCTTTTTGGTAATGCTCACCTCCGAATACTGAAGATGTAGCAAATTTGGTTGTCAGAAGGCATGGCTGATGACACACAAGTTGCCCTCTCTTGTTAGAGATTTTCCCGTCACAAAAGAGCTAGAAGATTCAGGTCATGAATGGGTCAGGTGTGCTATAAACACAACTGTCATGCACAAGAGAGAAAAAAGTTATACACTTTCTCCATTTCTCTGTACAGGCTATCTGCTCTGGGCTGATAATTCAGTGCACTATGCCAAAAGCTGCACTATTAAATTGATAGCTATCACAGGGAAATTTTGATGGCTAATAATGGAAAGGTCAGCAGTGAAACTATTTTTTCTAATAGGTAGTTCTTAGCTGTGGTGAAGAAATAGGTTATCATGGACATTTGTAATAGTTTCAGACTGGAAAGTGCTGGTAGTTTGGGGGCATATGGTTGCCTTTTGAACCTTTCAATGATCTATTAACACACCATAAAATTCCTTTTCCTTAGAAATCATTTTGTCACTCATGCGTTTATCTCCCCCCCTCCCCCGCATAATGCCTCATGATTGGTCCTACAGTGCGGCTGGGATCTGTCTTTGGAGAAATGATCATAGGCAAACAGATCTGAAAAATCTCTAATCAATCTCTTTTTCTGTGTTATGTACTTTATCAATAAATCTTTGGCATTCATTAAAGGCTGAGATAGCTTACGATTTTTCAAATGTTCTTAAAATAAAACTTCTCAGGTTATTGTAGAAATTTACTTGATAGTTGACTGCATTCTGATGGCAGGTTCAGGACTGCTTTAGGAACATGTAAAAAATAATGGTGATGGTTCACATAGCTGAAGCTTTTATGTAGCATTATTATACATGCTGGCATTTTAATTTTGATAAGTGGTTGATTTACAGCCAGTGAGAGACAATGAAGGGAAATTATTTTCAGAATGTCCTTTTTGCAAGTGATAAGGGACTCCACTTGTTAAGATTAGGCTTTCCGCCAGGTCCTCATAGAAGGGGAGAAGCCAACAGGGATACAAAACCAAGAATTTGGATTTTATCAATGGAAGTCAACATTCAAGAAATTAATAATTATTTATTTATTTATTTATTTATTTGCAGTATTTATATTCCATCCTTCTCACCCCGCAGGGGACTTAGGGTGAATATATGGCAAACATTCAATGCCAAAGACACATAACATATATAGACAGTCAGAGGCTATTTAACATTCCCCTTTTCTGGCCGCCAGGGGAGCTGTCGCTTTCATCGTCCATCTGTGACACTGATGAAGTACTTCCGCATTCCCCACATGCTTTGCTGGAGTGCTTTGCTGGAGTCTTTTTTATGGCCTTGTAAATTAGTTAAATTAGAACTAGGGGAAATGCAAAGCTTCAGACCTCCATTTCATAATTCAGAGATTCATATGATTTGTTAATTGGAAAAGGACGATCGGAAGCATTTACAAATTGAAGCAGAAGCCTCTGAAACTTTCAGAGAGAATGGTAAAAATTTGCTGTTTCGGAACTATGCTAGTGTAGCTGACAGAGGTTTCAACTTCTTGAGGCAAGTGTAGGGCCTTTCTGTCTCCTCTTCCCTTGTTGGTGATTTCTCCTGGAACTGAGGCCAGGGCTCCCATCTGAGGCAAAAATGGACGCGACCAAAGCAACGAGCACAAATGGATGGGGCTGTGAGCAGAAACGATGGTTGGTAGGAGGTAGGAGGAAGGAGGACTATTAGTCTCTCTCTCCTTACTGACAGCTCCCCTTAGCATCTGTGTGTCTTATCCCAAACTTACATTTTCAAAATTCCTACTCCCTCCTCATTCTCTTAAAACCACAGCCCTGTTCTTTTAGCACAAACAGAATTCTGGGAAATTAAGTTTTGGAAGGCAACGATCTATATAGCAGAGTATTCAAGAGGTCCTGAACTAACTGCATTCCCGGAAATCTGCTCACACTAGAAGAATGGGCTGCCTGCATTAAACCTCCAGTATAGTTTAATCACATGTGCTTAAATTGAAAAAAAAATCTTTAAAACCAGTGGCTAGACTGATTGTTCTGAAACTTGGCAGGCTTGCTGCCCTGCTCATGTTGTCTCACTATGCTCCAACTTAAGACAATACCTCTGGTAGTTTTACAAATTATTTTTAATTGAAAAAAAACTTTTTAAAATTCCTAGCAATCAGTAGATGAACAAATATTTCTGAAACTTTGCAGGCTTAATGCTCTGATTATGTTGTCTGGTTATGCAGAAATTCAAGGGTATATTTTGTAGTTTTTTTAAAAAAAAATCAACTTGTGAAACTTTGAAAATTTTCTTTAAAAATCAGAAAATGAGTGAAATGTTCTGAAAATTGGCAGGCTTAAAGTTGTAAATGTCACTCACAAGTGTGCCAAGTTTCATCCTGATAGCCATAAAATGATAAGCAAATGAGCCTCATGATTTTTCCCATTGCTGCTAATGGAATGAATCTTAATGAAGCAATTACAAAGCTTTGGAGATTTGGATTATGAATCAGAATGGATCTCTCCAAATCTTTACTAATCAAAGTGGGGGCTATCTGAATCTATGAAATGAATTACTAAACAAATTTCAGTCATTTTGCACACCCCTATTAATTAGTTCCCAAGTGTGAGAGCCACCAATAAAAAGGCTCTTCTGTGTATTGTTATCAATCTAATATGCATTAAGAATGTGTCTATAGTACTGGGTATATTGATGTCTCAAACTGTTTCTGGGTATAATTGACCTGCTGATTCCAAAAATGGCATCAGTTATCCCCTAACAGCTCTAGTTTTTCAGATACAGAACATATGCCATATACCAGTTTCCATCTGTTCGCCCATAGAAAATCATGATAATCATATCTAAGAAATGAGAGCTGATGTGGTCTATTCAATGCAATTTTTTGACTCAGTGCCTCAAATAATCCGAGGAACAGGTCTAAAAACCAAGATACCAATTTTTTTTAAACTGTGTAATCAAAGCTTTCATTATACAGGCAGTCTCTGAGTTACAAACATCTAATTTACAAATGACTCATAGTTAAGAAGGGGGTGAGGCAATAGGATGTGAGGGAAATCTACCTCTAGGAAGGAAAATTCACTCCTGAAAGAGTTTGTTGTTTTTTTAGAAAGTAAATGTGGGTCACATGGAGTATGGAGATACATTTGGGATTGTGTAAAACTTATAAATTAGAATAATAAGAAAATGTGACTTCTTGTTTATCTGTGTATGTTGTTTATTTCTAGAACAGCTTGATTTTTTAGCATTGTACTGAATGAAAAAGTACAATTGCACTTTAATGTAACACTCTGATTTGCAAATGAGCAGATATCATATCTCAAATAAATTTCTTTAAAGTTATAT